>NW_027113663.1:461450-496159 GCF_000696795.3 Halyomorpha halys | reverse complement strand
GTTTATAAATCTGGTTTCAGGTTACCTTCTTTTCTATAGTTATTAAAATATCGATATTTACATAGATTTTATATAACATTTTGTACTTTTATTTATTTGTAGTATATTCTATCTATTTTATTGGTATGAATGTGATCATTTATCACTATTACTAATTGCCCAAGCTTGTGGCAGATTTTTATGCGTATGAATAAATAAAATTTGGATTTACTCCGCTTGGAGACAGTTTTCCTTTTCTAAAATTAAAATGGGTGTGCAAATTTAGTAGTGAAAGGACACATTTCTATAGTTATCGTAACTTCAAACCTATTGCGTTTAAGGATAATTTTTTTGCTTAGCAGTTTTTGGTTAAATTGTATTATTAAAAAAATAAAAAATAAAATAGAAGTTTGAATTATACATTATACTTTAATATTTATTTTTAATATTAACTAACTGAATTTGATGAATAATATTTCTTCTAAATTTCAAAGCAGTAATGTGAATTATATTTAATTATTCATAAAAGTTATTGCGATAAACTCTGACCACTTTCTATCTAACCTGAATCTAAGATCACAATGCTTTTAGCAGGCGTGATATTGGGGGCTTTTAACAAAATGGTTCAGACACAACAACAAAACGGAAAGCCGAGCTAGATAAGGCGCCTAGCAAATCTACTGATACCAACTCAATACCATTTGTGCCTATTCGCGATATTGGCCCTATAAAGTGAAGTGGATATCAAAGTTTTGATAAAACAAAAATCATAACTCTGCTGATTCTTATAAGTAATAATCATAAACTCGGTATTAAATTCATTTTTCTTATCGGTTTATAAATTAATGGGGCGCATTCTCAATATCCTTCGACGTGTTATGTTGGACCCTTAACGGCCACAGTTATAGCCAAGATATTGCACGACACACTCATCAACTTGTAATGGTCTTCACCATAAAGTTAAAAATACGCCAGCGTTGCACAGGCACAGGCAATAGGCCGTAAACGCATTCAGCTTGCACCTTGAGCAAAGTGTTTTCTGATTCACATTGATTCCTATCCTGTTTATATATAAATGTGTGTTTAGTATGTATAAATATATCGCTATTTTATTTGAAGAATGGTAATAATAATCTTTATTTATTCTGGGATTGATCCCTTTAGAATAATATACAGGCGTCAAAATTAGGCTTTAGAGCCTTACAGTAAATTAAAAAAGAGAAATGAAATTACAAGATATAAAAAATCATAAAATAAAATAATACACTGAATTTAAAAATATACAATCATAATTAACAGAATATATAAAATAATGATAAAACAAATAAAATGAAACCACTTGTCATATCATAAAACATAAGATGACTTCTGATAGTAAATAAAAAGAAAAAAAATGATAAAAAATCAAATACAATTAAACTAAAAAGTAATGAATGAAAAGATATAATTTCTGCTAGTGTACATATTTACAATTATAAACGAAGATCTAAGACATAAAATACAGCAAATATATAAAGCTTTTTTGAAACTTGAACCCAAGTTTGGGTCCACGGAATTGGGTGAACAGAAGGTAGTCGAAAATACGGGATTTGAAAATTGGAAGGGTATTAGAACTACGAATAAAGGAGGGAATAGAATTCCATAGGGAAGAGGAACGGTATGATGAAAGATCTACCAAAGGCTGCGGTTCGATGGGCAGTTACATATGAGTCTGAAGGCCGTGAGCGGGTATTGCGGGAATGTACTGAGGACTTAGATTGAAGGATATCAGAGATGTACGATGGACGGCGGCATTGGATAACTTGATAGAGAAAGGAAGCAAGGAAATATTTACGACGGAAAGAGGAGTAAAGCCACTTCAACTCTTCATAAAATCGGGTGACAGAGGCGCCCCCTGGGAACCCCAAAGATGAATCGTACAAAGCAATTATTGAATAGTGTCACATCTGACACTAAATAAATGAATGATAAAAAAAAATTAATTAATTCATTTTGGGTTAGAGCTATCTCTCAGTAAAAAAAATCTCTACGTTATCTTCTGAAATCCGTAAAATTCTAACCAAAATTAAAACATGCTAAGCAGAGATGTGTATGTATATGTATCTAAGAAACTTTAATCATACAGTTAACCATTTCAACAGTATAAAAGACTGAAAATCTACAAAACAAAAATTTGCGTATCCATACGAGAGCCAAATAACATTAAATTGTATCTGTACAGCAACAACCCATGATGGGCTACAGTACTTTGTAAGGAAGTACTGTTATTTCAAAGAGGTGATTTGGTCAGAATTACGTTCGACCGCCTGGTTTTTGCTCAATTAAGGGTACCGGCTTAATGAGGCTGAGTAGAGCCCCGAATCCGCAGGGCTAACTCACGGCTACTGTGAAACAGAAAATAGTTATCCGCCACAGCCGGATTCCAATCTGAGTACTTGGAGTTAGTAGACCAGTGCCTTACCAAAGAGCTACCCACTCTCACATTCCATCATCTTATTATTTACAAAAAGAGTATCAGAGAATATCATCAAGATCTATTTACACATTATGATACCTAATAGAAAGAATAATATATGATACAACGTTAAAAAATTTACATCGGAAATAAAAATTATACATTACTGAATTGTCACTTCGCTATGTACAATTATTGGTCTGTTTTAAAATACAAGGTAAATTAAATACAGTGCCATTATGAGGTGTAGATAGTTGACTGAAGTGGGGAAGCAAAAGAAAAAAAAACACAAATGGACAACTACAAAAATTATTTAGGGTCGTCCGTAGCTTAGATGGTTAAGCCTAGGTCTATTGTTCTGAGATCCGCGGGCGTTGCCGGTTCGAATTCGGCCTGTGGTGTTGACTTTTCATTGAGTGGTGGTCCAACAAATTGAAAAACTTGACCCCCCTATAGTTAAAATAGGTCGGTCACCTACTAACTAGGCAAACATCACCTTCATTGCCTTAAATAAAAAAAAATATTATTCGCGCCGGCGTTTCAACCTGACTTTCATGTCTTCAGCAGAGAGCTTTCGGCAGAGATTCTGGCTAAACTCGACTGACTAAACTCGTTTATTATGAGTCAGCTAGAATCTCTGCCGAAAGCTCCCTGATGAACACCTAAAACTCAGGTCGAAACGTCGGCACGAATAAATAATTTTTTGTTTGTTTGTGCTTTTTTTTTTTTTTTTTTTTTTTGCTGAACGCACACCCCGAACATCTTCTCCACTTAAATACAATATTGATCTACAATAGAACTTGTCTACACATTATTAGAATAACAGCGAACTACATAATTAGAAATAGAAAACTTGGATAACGAACAACGCATACAGAGATTGTTTAGACAAACGCTAAAAGAAAATTAAATAAAAATTACACATATAAAATTGTTAGTTGTAAAATATAAAATATCTACTACAAAAACATATGCTCATTTTTATATAAAAGCACGTACTCGCCTGATTTTTAACCTAAAATAACATTGATTCCATTTTTTTTTTAAATTAAAAATAACATATTCATTTAGTATGTTGAAAATAACTGCTCTACTTTTTATATATTAACAAATTAAGCTTCGTCGCTTCTAAATATTCTGATTTATTTATAAGAAAAACAAAAACACAGGAAACACTTTCAAATAGACTGTAGAAGAAGCTCAGATTATTAACGAATAAACTGAGTTTTAAAACCACACTATTTCGCTTTAGTTCTGTTCACTTCGAATGTAGACTACTGCCTGTTCATTCAATACATATTCAAAGTAACACTCGGATGTTTTGAAAGGGATGAAATTAACTCGTAAATGGGGCGTATAGGAAGTCACCTAAAGTAAATATTTTCTCTATAAATTCTATTGATCCGATTACTTTAGAGCTATGTTTACTTATAGAGGTATTTGTATTCAACATTAGCACATTCAAACATGTATTGATTTGAAACTTCCTCGCACAATGTCAAAAACATTTAAAAAATATTATGCTAAAATAAATCAATAAGTCAAAATGCGTGTGAGGCAGAACATAATCCCTATATGTTTCATTTTGTTTGAAAAACATATTGAAAGTGGTTTAATTGCTTCATTAATGCTTACAAATCGCAAAAAAAAAAATTGAAAACAGCTTAATCAATCTAAAGGAACTGTTGAGGTACACAAATCCTTAAAATCATCTAAAAATCGCAAATAAAAAAGTGAGAGAAAAAAGTTTAACCTCCAAATGGCATAGCAAATTTTTTTAACACCTATTTTATTTCAAACCTGTGATTAAAATTCGAGCGACTGTAGAAGAGGCACGCAAAATCATAGAAACTCCTTGACGAAATTTTGACTATTATGGTAAATATATATATATACCGAACCTAGCTTATAATAATCGGAATCAAGAGATGGTCGGTTAAAGTTAGAGATCCGAAGTGTAATTATAATTAGTATAACGTCGGTCTTATAAAGGTATAAAAAATATTTTAAAATTAATAGGATAACATTTATTTATTTAAACATTATTAATCAGTCTCAAGAAAGTGTAAAGATTATAAATATATAATTACTATTATCAACTATAATATAATTCAAAATCAAATTGTATTTGGATGTATGATTTAGTTTAAGTATAAAAAAAAATTATATTTTAATAGTAGTAAAAGTTATATTATTTATTTTTATTGTTTTACCGAATTAGAGTCTTCCCAACACTTAACTTGTTTATTTTCATTTTACCGCAGGTCATTTAATTTTTACATAATTACTACATTCAAGTATATCGATATTTATACATTATCATATTTGAAATTATTTATTTTCTTACTTTTGTGAAAATTAAAATACTAAAATTACTGAATAAAAATATAATCGATGTAATAAAAACAGATCAAATAATAGATAAAAATTTATATGATATCGACTATGTATTACTTATTTTAGGAAAAAACTCTTGTTTTTCCTCAGATTCATTCCTTAAAAATGTGATTTATTTACTTTTCTTCTTTTTCCTGTGTGTATGGTATGAATACTTAGGATGTTAATACTTATTTCTCTCAATCGTGGTAGGTTGTAGTTCAATTCTTCAATAGAACAGTCTTTCTAAAGTTACATATATTTGAAAACAGCCGATTCAATAATAGCGCCCGACAGAATTTGGTAATCTAAAACTTCAATCACGAAGCATTATTGGAAACTGTAAGTAGCAGTATTGCTTTGGATTTATTTTTCTCTTTTCGAAGAAGTGGAGGCTTTATAGGTCGAGAGGCGTAAGATTCGCTGCGGTGTGGGCGATCCAAACTTCCGTTGGCCATAAATACAGTCCCTAATCTCCAAAATTAACATATCAATGTAATGCGTGGAGGATCGGAGGTGGAGGAACACTTCTTTGTTGACAGTTAAACAATGTGCCTATTCGCAGAATTTGGTTATTTAGCATTATAAATGGGATTGGCTCAACTCAGGCAATGCTTTGTCGCTAAATTACTGACCACTTTAAAAATTGGAGACGAAATTCTGCCCGTGTCTATATCCTGTTCTTGAGGTCAGAGACGGCTTTCCTTGTTGCGAAGACGTTCTGGATATCAAGGCTAGAAAATTTTGTTTTTCACACTTGTATAACTTTGTATTTTAACCGAAAAATAACCTTCAAATTTCAAGCTTTTTGCATATCAGTGTTTACATAATTAAAAAAACGAACAAAATATTTTTTTTTTACTAATTGCAACTACAAATTAGTCCCCGGGTTTCTAATGAATTACAATGAACCCTCACTCTAATGAGGGGCAAGAAAAAATGCATCTATTGCCGTTATAAGCAGTAGAGAAATATATATCATAAAAAGTTAATAATACGCTTTATTTAAAAAAATAATTTCAAAAAAGTAGAGAAGTATATATCATTGAAAAGTTTAATAATACGCCTTATTTAAAAAAATATAGAGAAATCTATCTCCTTGAAAAGTTTAATAATACGCTTTATTTAAAAAATAATTTAAGTAAAGTAGAGAAATATATACCATTGAAAAGTTTAATAATCGCTTTATTTAAAAAAAATAATTTTAATAAAAGTAAAGAAATATATACCATTGAAAAGTTTAAATATACGCTTTATTTAAAAAAAAAAATAATTTTAATAAAATTTGTGAAATATTTATCATTGAAAAGTTTAATAATACGCTTTATTTAAAAAAATAATTTTTAATAAAAGTAGTAAAATATATATCTTCGAAAAATTTAATAATACGCTTTATTTAAAAAATAATTTATGTATTGATAATAAGTCATAAATAATATTGAGAAAAATGGAAATATACTTTGTTAATTCCTGTCACTGTTTTTTTTTTCAAAATAGAAACTATTCGCCATTTTGCTTTGCCTCCATAATGTTTGGTTTAATGAAAGCAATTTGTAGAAATTTATCGGCTCAATAGACAACTTGTACCCTTCCTTCAAATACTGACACAAATTTTAACAATAGAGCACTCTTTTGATTTTCGAAGTTACAGTGATACATTGTACAAAACTTAGAAAAGATAATATAAAAAAAAATTGAAATATTTACCCAAGTGAAATAGGCGGTATTGCAAATACAAATCCAATATAATTTAACTAATGGATGATAAATAATATACGAGAGAGCATTAAGGCAATGAGGCGACGCTAGGTCAATCATTGTATGAAGCAGGGCCATCATTGAACTAACTATAATTGTTTGATTGATGGTGCTTTCTAGTCCGTGCTATTTCTAGCTCTCTGGATTGGAACATGTCAGTTACTTTTCCATTTTAAAAGAGATAATACCTCTCGATGTGCCCTAACCTATTACGATAAATTATCAGTGTGATATACCAAGATTACATTAGTAATTTAATATTAAAATTATTACTAATAAACAAGACATTATAACGTTTTAGTTAACTTTTAGTTGGCTATTACGTTTACAGAATCAATGATTTCCATTAGACTGATTGGTATTTTTTTTTAATCCAAACGTAACAGAAAATATTAACACATAGAAATCTGGCAAGTCACTATTTTCGTCAATCAATTATTATGTTGTGATAAAATTTATAACAAAGAATTCATACTTTCGTAATTTTGAACGGAATAAAATACTCATGGGAAAGATATGGGTGATACAACCTTAAATAAACAGAAAACTGATGAATGTTTCTGATGAGTAACCATTGGTTCGTCTTTATTATCGTTGACTAAAATTAGTCAACCACTATATATTTATTGATAACAATGTAAAACGTTTATTTATTACTTGACAAAAGTCCCAACTTGTAGACCTCCTTTAATCATGGTCTTCTCTCTCAAAATACTATTTATATATGCACTTTATTATAATTTAAAGCTTCAGACAAGAATTTTCCATTGATATAACTTAGAAGTGGTATTGAGGAAGGAGCTCTGATGTACCTGCAATATTTGAACAGATATCTTCTGCAGATATTACATAGATATGGACACGGGACAGAAGTTCTACAGTACCCACAATACTGATTACAGAAACTCACCAATGGTGTTTATTATATATATTTTTTATTATTTCTAAGCCTCATAGATATAAGGGTTTGTTATAAGAGGGAAGAGGTAATGAGGATTAATGAAATTAAACTCTTTTACTCCATTTTAAGAGGGGACTGAGGATAGGGAATATGAAGAATATAGAAAGGAAAAACAATTTTGTGTCTGTCTAATGACGGGACTCACCAGTTGTCTTGTCAGTTGCAAGTTAGTAGTCCTAATTCGAGTCTGAGACTGTTTATGTTTGTTTGTTATATTTGTGAGCGTCCTATTGGTGTATTGTCTGTAATTGTGTGTTAGTGCAATGTTAAAGGTTATCAAAGAATTTCATATGCCTCCGTAAGTTGAATTCTGTCAGTGTTGGCAGTCTCAGTGTCGTATGGATGTGGTTAGTTTTCGCTCTTCGTCAGTTTCTTCGCTGTCGTGGATGCTGTGTTAGTCAGCATAGGTGCTCCCAGTGCAGGGCTGGTCTAAGTAAACTTTTATAAGTTAATAATTTGAGGCGGAGAGAAAATTTATAAGATGTTAGTAGGTGATTAAGTTTGTAAGTCTTAATCAGCTTTATTTTCTTGAGGCAGTAGATATTTCAAAATTACAAATATATTTAAGATAAGAATTTTTTTCTTTATTGAAATTTACAACTGTACGTAGTGATACATCCAGTAAATTTGATGTAAGTTTATGATGGAGTGATACAGGCGTGTAGAGAATTATTGGTAGCACTGTAATAACGTTTTTACATTAGATGGTCTCGTTACCAACTTTTTTTCAAACGCTTCGGGAGATTGTCAGGAATGGATGAGGAAGCTAGGTTAGAAACTAGTGGGTTTGGATGGTTCGGGCTAGATCGGTTACATTTGGAACTTTAAGTATATCTTTATGAATGATTTTATTTGTGAAATAGTAAGGAGCATTGAGGATCTTAGGAAGGATTTTCGATTGTAAGGATTTAGATATGAATCTTAAATTAACCAAAATTTCATCATCATTCGCACAAGTTTGAAAGTTCCAAAGTATATTACTAAATTCTCGTGGATTTAAAATTCCTTAATATATTTGTAATTTTAAGATATCTATACAATAAAACAACGGACCCATCCCAATTCCTTATAATGTGGCAAAGGAAGGGCACTAAATATGTATGCATATATGTAGATATATATATTGTATCTACTTAATAAATAAAATCAGGAGGAAAGAAAAAAAAATAAAACCTGCTTCTTTCTTACAATACCGACTTATTCATAACTTAAAGTTTTAAATCGCTGTCATAGATATTAGATTTACTTTTTTACTGTCCTCTTATTATTTAAATTTTTCATTATTTTTTTATATTTTATCCCATCTTATGTATCTCCCATGCAAAATTGTAATATTTGTTCACTTCTAATCATAAACTAATATTATGTATATATCTATATAGTTTATTGTATGTATCGATCTTTGAACCGAACTAAATCCTTTTAAAAACTCATCCTTACTGTAAAATGCCTGTGAAAGTATCTCACAAATCCTTTATTATGTTTATGTTTACTATAAATATTTTAATAAAACTTATAAAGACGACTCACCAAGCTCAACATCCTGGTCATCTGTCATGATGAGGACAATGTTGGGCCTTCTTTCCTTCGTGTGCGGCAGATACCTCTGCCTTGCAGCCTCCAAGCACCCCAGCCAACAGGCCAGCAGCAGCCACCACAGTTGCATTATAGTCGCTGTTCAGTCTCTAGTGTCCATTTTTGTAGGAGGGACTTTTTATTTAACCTGTAAATAAATATAATTTTATTAAATATTTCTTAATTTACATTTTTTATTACTTACAAATAACAAATTAAAAGTTGGTGAGGTCCGGAGGCTTTACAAATGCAATCAAAATCTGACGGATAAACATTCGAAAAGGCAGTTACTGGCAGTTACTGACACTTTGGTTATTTTTAACTGTCATTCCTATTAAAGATAAATCATACTTCAAGTAAGAATATCAGGTTTCCTCTTGTTTAATAAAAAATCCGTTTAAAAACCTGTATCCTAAAATTTACGTGGGCATACTAATTTTCCAACTTGACTGCAACTAATTCCATTATTTTCCGCATCTATAAATCTAAAGTTTGTCAGGCCAGTGAACTTAACATTCTTTAACCATCATATTGCCTTTCTCTAGTTCCTATTCTATTCTATCTAGTCTCAATTCAATGTCCATCATTTTTCTTCGGATTTTTTTCTGGAATCGGTTTCGTCTACAGCATCGACCAGGTGAGCGAAATTGCACTTACTTCAGACAGGGATAATGACTGCCAGACACTGAAGAAGCTAATAAAGGGAGCACATGATGGAACTAGCGCTTAGCCTGGTCAATGGAGCGAGAGGAGGTGAAGGAAGATCCGACGCTGAATGGACCTCGAAGGGGCTTCCTCAGCCGGAACGGCACGTCCTCCAGCATCTGTCCGATCCGGGGGTGCAAGGTTAGCTCGAAGAAGAAAGAAAGAACAAAATAATCCGGCATATAATAGTATCATTTTTGAAAATCCTTTTTTTACTTTAAGGTTGATCATTTGTCAAAAGTGGAACATATTTTGAAAATTCGATAATTAATATCTTGGTGAAAATATTTTATTTATTTAAATTTCAAGAGATTGCTATGTTAGTTCTATTACAATGGTATAATACACTCTTGTGGGGAAACTACCTATTGGAAGCACTCAATGACATTTCTACATCAGTAGATCTCGAGGCCATCTTCTTTTCAGGCACTTCAGAGGAATGTCTGGAATAGAGGAGGAAGCTAGCTTTAGAAACTAGCGGGTTTGGGTGGTTAGGGAGTTTAGAATGGATGGATTGATATCTGGTTCAGGCTAGATCGGCTACATATGGAGGAGCATTAAGGTTTTATGAATAATTTTGTTTTTCGCAAAGTAGAATTGAGGATTTTTCGAAGGATAATGGATTGTAAGGAATGAGTACGAAAATATTTCGATGGTTTTAGAGGAGCCTCAAAGCTCAATCCCTCAAGTCCAAATAGGACTTTATTTTATATCAGTCTTTTGTAATCGATTGGAAACTTGCATGGTTTATCTAGTAAGTGTTGCATCTGTCGGAATTGACCTGCATCTTCCTGTATTTTCAGTTTTGTATAATAATGCAAGAGCCCGTTGGAAAAAAAAGGCAGTACTTTACCTCAATCTTAGATAACTTTAATGAAAATTATGTATAATTAATAGTCAAAATGATTAGTCTGTTAAATATAGTTGTGAGAAATAAAAAATGGCGGCTGTTTCAAAACGTTAAAAAAATTAATTTTTCATTCGTTGCTCCATATCATAAAGTATAATTTAAAGTAGAGTAAACTTGCTAAAATATGAGTCCTAATAGAACTGTCAACTTAAAATAGTTCCAGAGATACAGTTTTTTTAAAAGCAACATTTCATAAAAAATGTACTCAAAAATCAGTAGTTAGTGAATTTATTTTAGGTAATTTATATCTCAAGAACCATTAGGGGTTAATAGCTCTAGTAGAAAACATGTTTCAGAAAATTTACTTTACTTTAAATGGTATTCTATTAGTTTTTCTGCTGTTGTAAATAGCTGTTAAGATATGTAAATATGCATGAATTATTTTTTTTAACGTTTCGAAACAGCCACCATTTTTTATTTCCTCTTACTCTATTTGAAAAACTTATCAATTTCGACTATTGATTATTAAATTTATCAAAAATTGGGGTGAAATAACAGATTTTTTTTTCTTGACCAGATGTAGTCCAAGGTAGCGGATCTGTAGGACAGGAATAAGTGAAATATTATTAAAGGATATTATATAATTTATTTTTTATCTTTTTGATTTTGGTATGAATGTGATCATTTATTACTATTACTTGTTGACGGAGGTTGTGGCAGAAATATTTATCAATAAATGAAATTTGAAATTAAAACAAAAAGAATTAACTTTAAATAAAATAGTTTCCTTCAGCTGAATGTTCTCCATTTACAAGTAGAATGTTTTCCTTACCTTAAAAGTTATATTGTGAGATAAGACTGTCCTGTATTGGATATACTCATCAACTAACCCAAGCTATTCCCGTCTACTATTTCCTTATCCGTAAGCAGATGCCTGATAAGGTTTATTCTATAGATAGCGTTACCACCTGCACTGTACTTACTGATAACCCAAGCCAATTAAGCATTTTTAGAACCAATCAGGCTATCATGGATAACACGTTATTATGGGATTTGGATGTTATATAGAATAATATAGGAAAAAAGTAGATTTTTTTTGTCCGAAAAATCTTGATAGAAATTATTGTAAGGCAGTGCTTTAAACAATTTATTATTTATAATTTATTTATTTAATTTGATATTGTTTGTTATTGTATTGACTTAAACACTGTATTATCATAAGATGTCGATCAGAGATCTTTAGAATTTGTCCAACCCTGTTTTAGATCATCCATAACTTTTTTTTTAATTATAGGAGATTTATTTTAGTTGTACTTTTATTATTTTATTTTATAATTGCGGCCGAAAAGAACGAGTGGATGAGGATAGAGTCAAAGTTCTCCAGGATTGTAGTGACAATCTACAAAAGATTGTACTCATATTTCTATAACTAGAATTCCGAGGTTGAAACGTTTTACCAAATAAGTTTTGTAAAAATCTTTGATTTTGAACAATATTATTTATATGCAATGAGAAGACAGTTAACCAACTGGTCAACGTTTTAAAGAAATGATTGGAGAAGTTTGTCGGGGGGGGGAGGGGGAGGGGTGCAGTCAGCAAAGAACAACATAAATAAACAAAACCATATTTATTTATTTTATGCCGACCTTTCGACCTGAGTTTCAGGTCTTCACCAGGGCTATAGAACAAAAGAGATAACAACAACATTTAGAGAAACATAAAATTGAAAAGGAATAGTATACAAACAAATTTGGAATTATACAAAATATCGAACTAGATCATAAATGATAAAAAATTCATAACTGATAATTGAATAGTAAAAAAAATTAAATTGATTGATAATCGTGGAATTAGATGGTAGTAGATTGTAAACAGTGAAAGATGAAATATAATTCTCCAATCATTAATCTATGATCAACTATCTACAGCTCATTTTCAAGAAATAATCAAGAATATCAGGTTATAACCTAACAACATTTGTATTTATGCCAATTTAGGACCCTTTTATGTCGAAAAAATATTTGTTGGGAATTTCTCACAAAAAATCAGCTCTGATCCAAATGAAGCAGTAATAATAATTAGGTTTAGGCACAATAGTGGTTGTGTTGGCCGAGTGCATTAGCAACGCTTTACGTGATAATATTTATGTAGTGACGGACCCACCGGAATCACTCTCGACCCCCCCCCCCATTCTGGATCATGGCTAATTCGTAGGGGAAAAAATACTACTACAGAAGGTCGTGTATAATAGTCCAAGAGTCCAAAAGGTTATTTTACCTCAATTTTTGATAACTCATGTTAGGAGAAATAATAAATGGTGGCTGTTCCAAAACTTATAAATATAAAAAAAAAAATCATTTTTGAGTTTTTTTAAATAAAGAAAAATATTTCGCGCTATTTACTGTCAGACCAAGGTTCAGTTTTTATCGAGACTATACAAGGGGTACAATATACGTCATTAAAAAATTAATATTAAAGTATTGAAATGTTGCAAGGGCCCTGAAGTTTTTTCCGAGAATATTTAAATTTTTCATTAGGAGCTTCATATCTTTAAAAGTACCAGCATCACTAAAAAAATTTCTATTATTATTTATATTTATATTTATTTTTAAAAAAAACAATAACTATTTATAATTTGTCTAAAAAAAACACTCAGCAGGCAGAGAACATTTAGTACTTTATTTAATTCGAACTTTTCAGAAATCCTAACACTCCTAACACATCCTGCAGTAATTAGATCGGATTGCAGAGATTACACTGCATATATAGTTTTTATTAAATTAATCAAAAATTGTGGTGAAATAATTGCCTTTTTTTTTTTTTTTTTTTATTGTCAGCTATTACTTAGTGTTCTGCAACTGTTAACGTAAAGTTTATAGAGGCAGATCATTAAACTTCTAGTTGCTTTAAAGGGTGATTAAAGTAATTTGGATATGATAATGGTATTGTACAATACAGCCGAAACGAGCGGACATGAGATGAGCAGACTGGTGGGTGGGGATGGATTGGAATGTAGCGTGGCCACATGTTACCCTCGCCGGTGGAGCACCGCTTATTGACACCTTCCCTGCCTCAATATCGCTTAGTATCGTATTCTCATCTCCGGCATTTATTTTTTTATTTATTATTCGTCTCAATATGCATATATAATATTAATACAGCCCTGCAACATGTGTCAGAAAATGTATTTTTTTTTTATTTATCTTAACCAGAACATTTAAGTTCTTATGTAATTTTTAACATTGTTATATGATTCAATTTTACCTGCTCATTATTCTCTTAACGCTACCTTCAGTCAATAAATAAAGAGATTCAAAAAAACTTATAGCGTTTTTACTTATAAATATTTGGTTGAAATGAGTAATAAAACTCAGCCATAAAACAAAAACAGTTGGATTTGATGGGATAGGCGTTTATTTTTTGATTCTGAAAATCATTTTGTACTGGCAAGATTAATTAGCTTCAGCCAAGATATGATGTATTTTATGTTATATTCTTTTGTTATTTTAAGTTAAATTATTTAATTTGTCCTATTACTTTATTATTTGGTGATTATAGAACTTCTTAATAACGTAAGCTATAACTACTATAAAGCTATAGAAGTCACAGAAAAACGAAATCTAGCATAAATATGTTTGCGAATATTTTTTTTTCAACGGATAGCGAAAATATCCAAAATAATTTTTTATTTTTCTGTTACTATATAAATTTGTATCTCAGGGTTTCTCGTGGTGTGAATGACTAACGACCTCGTCCTTGCCAAGAATTTAAGAAAATATGACAAAGCTGTGTACATATGATTGCAATCGGGAGAGATCGAGCACGATTCGTCATCAACTGCTGTCTCTATTTCTTCATTTTTCTCGATTAGATAATTATAAAATTACAATATTTTATACATTTTTTTTATTACTGTTAGCAATAAAAAATGGTTATTTATTTCTAATAAACAACTTTATAGGATTTTTTTTTTAATTCGACATTTAACTCCTGATAAACTATTTCGATGATGATGATATATTTATCTAAAAGATCAGTTAGTTTTACAATGAGTTTACCCGAAATCCTTTGAGCCGTTTTTGATGAAATTGAAAAAAAAAAAGGAAAATCGATTTAACTTCTGTGGTTATTCAATTTTTTCGAAAAATTTTCTGTAACATGCTTGGCATATTCTCGAATTAAGTATGTAATTTCAGTTTCTTACTATTTTTATTTTGAGCCAGGCTGTTTACAACCACACAACAAACAAAAGCTATTTTGGTTATTTCGACTCAGGGTACCTCATTACGTGTATATACGTCAAAAACTCGAATTCAAAATTTTTCATTATCGCAGTACTTCCCCTTACTGTATAATCCATTTATAAGTAAATGAGAGTAAAAATATATTACTACTATTTTTTTTCAATATATATTTTTTTTTAGTGAATTTTGAGCCTGGCCTCCATAGTAAAAATATAATACAACTAACTTTTATAAATTTATTTTTTTCTTTAGTGAATTTTGAGCCTGGACCTCGCTTAAACTCTGACTTCTATTTATTTAAACCCATCAAAGCCATCCACACTGCAAACATTTCAATACCACTTCATTAGTTTATAATAAAAGGTTTGAATAGGAAAGGCTTCACGAGTGTTTTATCCAAAAATCCATAAGGTTGTAATGGGCAACTCATTTAGTAACCTATAATCTCGTAGAGAAGTCAAATAACTAACATCATTTCTCAACTCTTGACGAAATAGGGAAAGTAACATTAATGAAATCCCCAACAAACTATCTATCTAAAGGGCTGTGATTTCAACAGCTTGATAAGAGAATAGCCAATAATATTGAGCATAGCCTTGCACCTTGAGTAATGCAATTTCCTATAATTACGAACCACGAAGTTCTTAACTTGAGCGTAATGAAAATAATGAAGGAAAAACATCTTATGTAGGAAAATGGCCGGTACGTGTATACGTTTACTCATCATACATTATACAACAGAAACCTTGATGGAAGATGCGCAAAGTTCCTAGCAGTTCCACAAGGACTTGGAAAATAACGTTATTTAAATTGTTTTCCTAATATTTAATAAAAACAGTGGATTTTAAAAGAATTATTTGCAAAATTTACGGATATCTTTGATTTCTCAGACGTATTTTTATAGTAGTAAAACTTAATTGCTTCGATACCTATTAAAATTATTTTATTTTTATCAAAGTGGTTTCTGTATTTTTTTTTGGAATAAAAGTTATTAATAAATATTCGAATACTAATGTCTTTGAATAATGTTCTGTATCACCAGCATGAATCCTCTATATTATCACAAAAAGAATGGAAAACAAAAAGGCCCGTTGCAATATTGAAACAATACAATCGGCATTTATATCAATATAGGCGTGGTAATAGACTGGAAGGAAATTACACAACCTTCTGTTGGACTCCTGACTTCCGACCCTGCCCGAGCTCTGTGTCCTCGAGAAGGCAATCCCTCCATGAAGAAAGATGCAGAACCGCCATCAAAGAGTCGTTACCCGGCTAATATTAACTATAACGATGTTCGTAATATCATTTCGCAATATCAATCCTCTTGGTTTCCTGTGCTGTCATGTCCTATCTATGGAAGCTGGATTCCATCATAATGTATTTCGAAACATCTACGAGGATTAAATGATTACAAATTACCTTAAGGTTGAAGTATAGGAAAGTTTTATTTCGTTTCGATAGTGGATTTTCATCATAACTATACCGAATGAAAACTATTAAAGTATACCGTTATGTAAATAAAATAATTCTGTATGTTTCTTTTAACTTTTTATATTAAAAAATGAAAATATACTTTACTTATAAATTATGATTATTTTTATAATGTACAATTACTTTATTAAACATTTCTAAGTTCATGTTCTTTAATTTTATCATTTGGAAATCCAAACATCAACTTTTCGAAATAGTTGTATACATTATATATTTTTCTTAGAAATGGCGTAAAATATAACTAATTTCTACTATCAAACTAATTTATTTTGTAAATTTTAAATCACTTGCAATAAGTATATTAAATCGCTTGAACTTATGTATTCACAGAATTAATTTAATATATATTTAAATATTACACTTTTTAATATTTATTTATCAAATATATATACTTTCATTATAAAAAATAACGTCTTATATATAGAATTTTGAAAAATGCTATTCAGTCTATATGAAAATTTGAACTTTTTTCTGATCTGTATTCTATTATGTAATAGAATTCTTATGTATTTACAAATAAAAAAAAATTAAAATACAACACACATTTTAACATATAGATTATAGATTAATCCAGTAATAGATAACATACAAAAATTTCATATTTATGCATTTTGTATTACAACGATAAGAGATGATTAATAACTTCAAAATTAATGTAAAAAAAGTTTAAACATAATAATAAAAAACCTGCATTAACAAAATTTATAATAACTATGATTTACAGAAATTTGTAGCAGTGTGAGTTGATGTATTGAGGGGAGTTGAAAGTCTTGGAGCAAGTTCCTAACATTATAGTTTAGGAAAAAGTTACTTTTTATGATAAATGTCTGTTCTGAGAAAACTTCCAGAATGAGTTTCGAGCAAGTGTATCCTGGACTACCGGTCACATTTTAGTCAACCAATTGTCATTATCTAAAAAAAAAATCTTCAGCCTTCTCGTTTAGGAAGGATTCTATGATATATCTCGTAAACAGAGATATGAGATATACCATTTTTTTTTTTTTTTTTAATCATTCAAATATATTGCTTTGTAAATACACAACTAACATATCTGTTTTAAAAATTGTTATAGTTCAAGTACTTGCTGATGTAAACCTTTAAAAATGTTAGGATTTGTTAGAATTAAAAAAATATTTATTATTATGATAGGGCCCAACTGACAATGACCATGACATGGCGTTTTTACTTTAATTATAACAATAAATTTACTTAGCTATATCATAATAGGGATGATATAAATATTTATTAATAATAATAATTAAATAAGGATGTTCTATTTAAACGGTTATATATAAGGATTAAGCAAAAACGCTAATTCAAGAAGTAAGAATGTATTATCAGAAACAATACCAAACTTTGGCATCCAAAGATTAAAAATAAAATTAGCAAAAGGCTGCTACAAATCAACTGTCATAATGACTACGTTATAAAGGAAGGAGAGACCAAATAAATGAAATCTGTCCCCATTTCGTTCTCATAAAAAATTTGGAACAATGAAAATAAAAAAAATAAAATATTGCAAAAATAGCAAACATGTCAGATACTCCAAGAAGTAGGGATGCGACATCGACAACAAAACATCGATTTTCAATATTAAAGTATTGATGTTTCAAAACATTGCCAAAAATACATCGATGTTTTTGAACTCCATGAGCAGTATAGGGTTTGGGAGGGAAAACACGCATGCTCAGTAAAGTTCCGGATAGTCAGAAGTGGTTGATGGAACACTTTTAATTTTTCTTTATCCCGTTACAATCGTGAAGGTAGGAAGTACTCATCCTCATCCTACCACATTGTTGATAGAAATCTGTTTATACAATTTTTTTTTTCTTTTTATTAAGTTACTTTTGTATGTAAAAATGAAAAATTGAGACATCGTTGTTAAAAAAACATCATCCTCAAAAAATCGATATTTTCAAAACATTTCGATGTCTCTCATCCTTACCAAGAAATGTTTTTTTTTTTACACTTAATGCTATATATTTCCTACGTTGTATGTTCTTTCAATTCATCTCACATGTTCCTTCGAGTTTAGTTCCTAATTTAAAAATAATCCCAGGGATAATCAGTTAATTCGAAGTATTATCCTTTCAATATAATATTTTACAATAAGATAAGGAGTAATCTTTACAGAGCACGCTTATCACAATCTGTAGAGATTGGCGCTTAGCATTGGCTAATTACTACGTGCTGATTGCACCGTTTATACAAAGCCTAATCACAGCCAGCTCGAGACAATTTACTTTAGAGATACAATACGAAATTGTCAATTGTTTAATATTTGCTGATACCTTTGGAGGCCTATGAGAATCGATTAAGAAATCACTTGAAGACATTATCAACGTTATCATCGTAGGCTTTGTTTGAACTACTGAAGCTGTTTATCGCTCGATGAATGTATTGCATGTTCCTGAAGTCCAAATACTAATATCAGACAATTTATATTTCACTAGTTTACTCCTGAGAACTCTTGCATTAGGTATGTTTCTGTCTCTTTAATTCATTCAAAATATGAGCGATATTACGCTCTTTTGTAAAAACAATATTATAATATCAATATGCAACACAGAAAATCGGTAATACTGCATACGTTATAATGCCTATATAAGTAACAGTTAACGTAATAAGTAATTACGTTATCCATTCAGGAAATATTACTTCAGTTTCACAGTTTAGATTAAGGTATTCGTAATCTTATATTAACCCTAAACTGTACTCGGTGAAACATCATTGCTAGGCCGTACATGAACCGATGTTTTAGGCGGGATGCGACCTTTTTACGGGAACCCGTGGGTCTAAATAATTTTTTTATTAAAATACCCTTTATTAACAAAAATAATTATAAGTATAATATTTTGAAATTTTATTATTAAAATAATTTTAAAGGTATTTTAAAAAAATAAATACTTTTTACCCATGTCAGATTTGATTTTTTATGAATTTTTGAGTTTAAAGACACAACCCAACTTGTTCGTTCCTTATAAAAATTAAGTGTTCAGTTGCAAGCCTACCTTCTCGCCAAAACCCCTGATGAAGACCTGAAACTCAGGTCGAAACGTCGGCATAAAATAAATAAATATGGTTTTGTTTATTTATGTTGTTCTTTGCTGACCGCACCCCCCGACAAACTTCTCCAATAATTAATAAAAAATAAATGTGTGATACCTACATTCTTTTGAAACTTCGTTACCAACAAATATTATATATACAACAGCAAAAATTCCAGACAAATTTGAGAACTGACTATTGATCTTATAATCCATGAAACATTTTTTTTAATACTTTAATCTGTAAACGTATTTCCAATATTACTTAATTTCTTCGGACAGAAACAGTTTTGTTTTGGAACTACTTTACATACGCTTGTTATCAAGTTTTTTCTATTAATAGGTCAGAGAGAGTAAACATCGTTTCCTCATTAGAAAAAAGCTTATAATTTAATTTTTCATAATTACCTCTTAATGAATACATATTAATTTTAAATATTGTGATCAATTATTGCACCCTCTCTCATAGTATAAAATATGCAATATGTGTTGAAATTCAATATTTTAATAAATTGACCAAAAATTAGAAAACAAAAAATATGAAAAAATTAACAGAAGTTGACCTTCATATATTTATTTATATAAAAAATTTCTCTTGGATCTTGGATTTGACCCAAGCCCTGAATTTGATTTTAAAATTTCAAAATACTATCTGTAAAGATAAAAGTTTTTATACAGCATAAGCTTTTAAAGACTCCAAAAACATTAAAATGTCGAATTTTAAATATTTAAAAATAAATATATAATCATTTTTAAACGATCAAACTGTTTATTTACTCTAAATATAATTCTTACACGAAAATGCAAGATGTTAACAGGGGGATCTGTTTAAATAATTAACTGAAGATAAACGATTCGGATATGCACTGAAAAAATAGAAGTAAATCTGAAAGCCAGTTAAATCGGGTATGGAACATAGAACAGGCGGTACTATTTCAACCCCTCAGTCGTTTCAAAATAAACAGAATTACCTGATATAAGTCATTCTGGTAAATTCGGAGCTTCGTGCTAAGTCTAGTTCATTACATCATTACATCGGCTAAGTATTTAGATGATGTAATTAGAGTACGATTCTTATTTTTTAGAGTTCATACTATAATATATATATATATTAATTTTGTAGGACATAAATCAATTAATTGTAATATAATTATTAATTTCAATAATACTTTGAGTAGTAATATAGAACTTTTTAATCTTTTTTTTTAAATTTTTAATCTCAGCCCTCGAAGAATGGTGTTGTAATTGGATCATTACGATAAATTCCAACAAATCCCATCAAATCACCTTTACCGTTCGTCGTAAACCAACTGACTGCCCTACAGTTTCATTTAATAATGTTACTCTTACCCCTGTCGAACAGATCCGCTACCTTGGACTACATTTGGACAAACGATTAACCTGGAATTCTCACACGAGACTGAAAAGACAGAAAACTGCACGTCGATTTCGACTATTACAGCACTTACTAGACAGACGGTCTAAACTTCCACCACATTACAAAAAACTGATCTACATGACTGTAATAAGGCCAATCTGGACATATGGAGTTGAGCTTTGGGGCTTCACTAAACCTTCGAAGTCCTCTTGTATTCAATCCTTACAATCCAAAATCCTTCGTAAAATCCTCAATGTTTCTTACTTTGTCACAAATAAAATCATACATAATGACCTTAATGTTCCCTATGTAACCGATCTTGCCCGAACAAGATCCTAATCCTTCCATTATAAACTCCCTAACAACTCAACCTTTTCTAACCTTGCATCCTCAGCAGGTTGACCAGCTAACACTCCATTTTAACTAAGATCATATTTACTAAATGTATTATGTAATATACAGTTGTAAATTTCAATAAAGATATTAAAAAAAAAATCTGTTTTATAATGTCTGAAAAATGTTTCAGGATGTATATATATTTTTCTCTCACTACATTTTATTCCTTTGGATAAAGTGATCTTACATGGGGTATGCAGTAGAGTTGTTTTGTATGCAAAATAATAATTTCTAAGGGAAAGTGAATTTAAATTAAAATATCTAATTTTTTGGGGGTAGTTTTTAAGGGTTTACGCACCTAAGAAGTCTCCAAGTTGCCCTTCTAGCTCAATAATTCTATAAATTCAATCTTGAAATAAGGTGTTGTTATATGCCTTTTAGTGGTCTCAACTTTTTCCTCCTACTCGTCCCTCCTCTGCTGTGTTTTCTTTAGGATTTAACCACTCAACAAAATTTTCAAAAAATAGAGGAAAATACAACTAAAACTAGTAGCGTGGCTTTGCTGTTTTTTTTTTTTAATCTGGGATTTACTGCTGATTTATGTTACAGATTCTTAATAATTAGAATCAAAACGTCTGTTATTTTTTATAATAAAATTCAAAATGCGACTACCACATAAAATAACAATATTAACAAAATGGGTAAATAACATTGGATAAGGAAAATAAAATACTGTGAATCAATATTAATGACCTTATTATATTGATTATATTACCACTCCAAGGGATGATATGCGAACAATCGTTTTATCATTGAGAAATGCATAATTTAAATCGTCCGTACATTAACAATATTTAAATAAAATCCATTAATTTTATATCCTTTTTAGTCTTGACTTTTGATGAGTTATTGCTTAAGATTATTTTCAAGGACATTTAAGTTGCTGATTTAGAGAGCTATTATAATTATAATATAACATTTATTATAGTTATAACTCATCTATTATAACTCTGGAGCAATAGTATTTTATAGACGGACCTTCACCACTTCTATAATTACAAGAGCATAATATTGCAAGAGACAATGACTTAATTCTTTGATAAAAATAATGTCTACAGCATGAAGTCCAATCCTGAGTGGCTTAGAAAAAAATGACGCCCAATCACGTCCTCCATATTTATAAAAATAAATAATACATTTATAATTAAGAAATATTAACAGTAAAGAAATATATACATTTATAATCTCTATGAAAAATAGTGGACGTATATAGCCAGTTATCTATCGAACAAATAATATTGTATCATCTACAGATGTCTACTATTTTTTAATATAAAAATATATCAAAATATGACAGGATTTCAAACTGTAAGTAAAAAAATCTTTATCATGTAATTAATGATTTATTAAATTAAGCATTAAAAAATATAATTTTTTTGTGTTCATGATCGATTTCAACGTTAGTATTTCGACAAGTTTAATTCAGGCTCTACACTAGTGATAAATTGTTTCGTCAAATATATTTTGCCTCAGGGATATATCAAATTATTCCCGAATGTTTGTGTAGGGGTGAAAGTATATGCTAATGTAATGTTAATAAGGTAGACAAAGTTAATTTAATTTTTAGGAATCGAAAGTGTATGTCTATAATCTATGAATCTATGTGTATGTCTGTAATCAAAAAGTATCAAACTTTAAATTTAAAATTAAAATGTATCAAACTTATTGTGTTTTACAATGCACCAAGTAGAGTGACCAAAATTCAATCTAACCTATAGGTCGAGTTTCACTTATTAGAGAGAGATACTTGTATATAGAAATAACATTAAATCTAATGTTAAAGTTAAAAAAATTTATATATCGTTGGCCGTTCCTGAAGGGATTTTTCAAACCTCATAGTTTAATGAAGCTTTGGCAAGAGAATTTGTCAAATGGCTTGCCATGTGTGGGGATCCCCAATTGTTCATTTGTGCTTTCACATTTCATATTTCACCATCTCTGACAAATGGTTGGCCACTATTTTGTATCCAACTTAAAAAAAAAACATTTTATTACCAAGACAAGTGATTAAGTTCTACTCGTATATCTCATTCATATTTTGAATTGATAGTTCTGTGCCATTCGATTGAGAACATATATTTTTTTACTAGTCTGAATCAGATTCTAGTAAGCAAGAATATATTTCGTATGAAAGCATAATTTGAAAATTAAAATATTCGAAAATATAACTTACTCAAATATTACGGTAAGGGAAAAGAAGGAATTCTCGAAAGGAAACAATGGAACTATCTTGTTTACGAATCATATAGATGACTTCGAGGGGGCGGTATTACGACTCTTTGAAAAACATACTAAAAAAAAAAGTATTATTCAAATTAGAGATTACGATGGCATACTTGGATCGCGCATCTTAAGGAATAGGTAAGCCGAAAAGTATTCAGCTGTTGCTATTAGTATAATCTGATTAACCATTGGGAAAGCTAGGTATCAAATGTCATATCGGCTTTGTCACTTTCAGGGTCCTTCTTCTAGAGTTAACTTCAGCTATTTGTAGGATTAATAATCTGTAAATTTCATATCACATATGTATAGGAGGGGTGAGACATCCCTGTTTCATAAAATTGTAGCGGCACTGCTACCTTCCTAACTAACAATCGATGACCGCCTCATCTAAAGACAAATCTCTAGTGAAATCAAGATTACATTGAAGGAAGCATAGTGATTAAGGTACTCTATAAAAACAACAGACTTAAAATATGCTGGCTATGTGAATTTTAAATATGGTAATTATAGTATAAGAGCCCAAGAAGAGAAAAGTTAGTTATTTCACTCCAATTTTTTATTACTTTAATAAAAACTATGTTTAATTAATATTCAAAATTGATGAGTCTTCTAGGTATAGTTAGAGAGAATAAAAAATAGCGGCTGATTAAAAATGTTTAAGAAGATAATGTTTCATTTGGAGTTCTATATCTTCCTACTACCTACAACACTAGAATCACTGTAACACCATTTAAAGTAGAGTAAATTAAAAAAATATATAACCCCTAAAAGAGTTCATTGGTTTCCGAGATATATTTTTATTATAAATCAACTTGAAAAATGTACTGAAAAGTCAGTAGTTTGTGAATTTATTGTGTGAAATATATATCTCAAGAACCATGATACGGTACTGTAACTACTGATTTTTTCAGCATATTTTTTTTTAAAATATTGTTTTTTAAAAAACTGTGCCTCAGGAACTACTGAACGTAAACAGCTCTACTTGGGCCCATATTTTAGTAAATTTAATTAAGATTTATAATTTTAATTAATATTAAAGGGTTGGAAAAATCATTGGAGGGATTGTACGGTCTAAGTCCCAAGATAACAGGGTATAATGTTTGAAAAGTTTGAAGAATGCTCCTAACCTTAAGTGACGCATTGGTATGCAATGAGGGCAGGCAAGAAATTCAGAATCGTTATAAAATAGATTGAAGTTCCTCCAAATATAATCTCAACAAATTACTACTGCTAAGAGCACATAAAAATGATGCTCTTCATTTTATCATGTTTGTATTTTAGTCATATATTAACTGTGTTGCAGATTGTAATATCTATCAATAAATAAATCAATATATCGAATAAGAAAAAAATAAATAAGAAATAAGTCATATATTATATAGTTCTCAGTATGTGAGATTAGTAAATCAAACGATTAAAAGAAAAATATAAGCCTTTTTCCAACCAAATGTTCCCCAAAAATTAGGAATGTACTTAGAATTCACACACCATAAATATATCTGAGTGGAGGAGAGAAATTAGAGATTTCTCTAATTCAGTATGAACTAATTATTTGTAGGGAATTCATGATAAAATAATATATCAAACGAAGTTCTTTCAGGAAGATAGGAATGATTGGTAAACAGAACCAATGGAACAGATTAGAAATGATAATACTGAATAACGTGATGTTGACTTGATCACCTTCTCTGTATGGCCTAATCTCGTATAGAATTCTTGAAAAATTTGGTTATAGAGGCAAAAAAAGGCATTCTGATATGGTTAGAAAATAATAGCAAATGTTTGTTTCCACTAGACTTAAGAAAGTTATTGACTACTATATTCGGTAAAAAGTTTAAGAAACGTAAAAAATAAAACTTTAGGAAAGTAATATAAAGATTGGGTTATGATTTACTATAGAATTTGGGTTAAACATTGAATTCTTTCAGTATGCCTTTAGTGAATTTATTCCATAGGTAATGACACGGTGCTGATTTGAATCCGAAACTATTGCAGTACGGCTGCATCCATACATAGGGTAATAAGAGATCTACACCACTTGTGATATTGCCGATGTTATCCGCCCTATTAAATTGACAATGGAATTGGAACTCTGTTGACTATATAATGCAGCCATGTATATTTCAGGAGGTCCATCTTCAGCGTTGAGAAACCTCTTGGAGGGCTCAAGGCCTATCCGTAGAGAATTGCATGACAGTCACCCCACCCTCTACCGCTAGGGCCGATTTGTAAAAAGGCAATTTGTGATTTAAAATTGTAATCAGGCTTAGCAGACTTGCTAATTATACCATAACACAATGTGTCCTTAGTGGTTTCGTCCTGAGCATTCCACTTCAAAAGCTGTTATTACCTCCAACGTTTCCAGACAAAAGGAATCATTACAATACAGATCATCACTCCAATAAAGGATTATTCTGATTGCGTATCATTTGCACAAGACAGCCACGTATAACACCCATAGCACATTCCTTACGATGATAATCTACTAACCTATGTTTGCAGGAGTTGTTTAATTAATTAACAAAAGTTATCTTTTTTTAAACCACCCTTTTTTTTGTTCTAAAAAAGTATTTTTGTTGCTTTCTGTTACTCTTGGAGAGTCGGTATGAATCATCTACGTAACCTGGGTAAGGGTTATACAGTACCTGTAATATCACAGTCCGGAGCACGCATTTTTATTATACAGGTAACTAAGGAGATACGTATTAAATAAAAATATATTGAAAGAGAGAGACAAAATTATTGTTACGTTGTTATAGGAAGATTCGAAAATAAAATATCAATGATGAAGACGTTTCAGAACAATTTTCGAACCTAATTCCCAGAATCATAAATTATACATTGTCAAAAATCTTAAAATGTTTTTATGATACAATCTTTTTTAAAAAATGTTATTCATAAAGAAAAATATTGGAAGAAGATAGTCGACCGTATGAAGTAGATTGTAGGAAGATAGTCCGGGGGCGGTCAATAAAGGTATCAAAACAGTAAAATAAAACTATTTATTGCTAACCAACGTTTCCAATATTTATTGTTAGCCAACGTTTCATTCGTCATGGTTTAAAACGTCATCCAATAAATTTACAAAAGATAACTGGAGTTTTAATCTTTTATTTTTTTCCGGAACCTGTTGTATGGAAAAATATTTACTATAAAATTTAAATTTCATTTTTTGTTACTGTTAATTTTAAGCCATTAGTACAGGGCAAAACTAACTTCAGTAGTCTATCTATATCTAATACAGTTGTAAACAAATAAATAATCGTTTAATACAAAAATTCTTTGGGCAAGCTCTGATATGATCCCGTTTGACCCCGAGTTAAGTGGCATGAGGTCGTTGACGTAACTCCGTCAAACAAGTTCAACTGTAGATGCTGTTTAAATTTGACTTTCTATTTTCTAGTTATGATTTTTCATATTATTTTTTTATTTTTAACCATCATTGGTTATCACTCCTTATCATTGTCTCATAATCATATTTCATTATTAGTATAATATGCATAAATAATTGACCTTATAATTTCAAGTATGAAGAATGGTCAGGGTTGCGGTCAAAAAGAACAACAATAGTTAACAACTATTTATTTTCGACGTTTCGACCCACTTTGTAGAGCTTTATCAGGGCTGTTCAAGCTGGTAGCTATACAGACTCAAAGTCTGTAAGTCTATGATCCTGACGAAGCTCTACTAAGGCGAAACGTTGGAAATAAATAGTTGTTAACTAATTTTGTTCTTTATGACCACAACCCTGACCATATTTTCATTATTAGTATATATAATACTTTTTTTACTATTTTAAAGTTTTATTTTATAAATATCAGTATGTACAACAATTATTGTTTTTCCTTAGGGCTATAACCTCATACAATTAATTTATTTTGGTACACATTTACTAGTGAACCATGTTTTAAATTTTGGAAAAAACACTTATATTAAAATATAATATCATTATTGATAATTTTTACAGCAATATCAAATTAAGTTGTTTTGTATATTTTTCTATTTTAGTTGTTAAATTGTTTAAAAAGTTTGGGCAAGATTGAAAAAAAATGTGAATCAATTTACATGGGTAATATGAATATTTGTTTATGATTCTAAGGCACTCTGAATACTTGCTGTTGTTTAAGTATATTAGTGAAGCTCCGTATAACAGATGCATATGTTATGATAGCTCTTAGTACTGGTTTGTTTCTATTTATATTTTGGAGTAGTTTTGATTTTTTATTATAATATGGGAATATTTTGAGCAGTATTTTTTATTTTAAATTAATATGCTGTTTGAGTAACAGCTGTCTAACGTTGTTCTAAAGTTTTTTTATTTTCAAAACCTAAGTATGAAATATATATGTAAATAAAAAATGGGCTGTATTTAACATATTCGAGCACATATTAAATTGATTTCTTCTGAATTAATGTTAAAGTTTTTCCTTTACATAAATTAGGTTCGAACTTCGTTTTTCATACTTTGTTCATATCCTACACTCGGGGTATTTATGATCTTCATTTTAACATGTTAAAGCGTGTTAAATGGAAAAACGTATGTTAAATGGAGAAATATTTCCTTGTTTTACCATGTTAAAACGATATAACATGGTTGAGAGCGTGTTACTAGGTCTGTTAAATGGAGAATGACGTCACGAAACAGACCAGCTGAGCTCGTCACCCTTTTATTTGTTGTCGTGTTAGGTTACTTACTTGTAGTTTGTGTTTTGTTTTTTTTCTTTTGTCTTATGTTTTGGACTTTTTAAAAAATATAATCAATAGCCAAACTTTTACACTTCTACTTTTCGCTTATTTTAGGCATGTTGTAATAAATTACTGTAATCAAAACTTAAAAGTAAACAATAACGAGAAGTTTTAGAAGGGAAGGTTACTAAACAAGTTACTAAAAAAATCCGCTTGGAGCTCTCATGCATTTAACATTTAACATGACTTTAAATAGGGCTGCTCATAATCCTATATTTATAATATTTAACATGGTAAAACATTTTACATTTAACACAATATCATGAACACACCCTACTATTCCTAGTCAGGGCTAAGAGTACTTTTCACATATTGGTGAAAGTGATTTCTGTTATTTTGTTAGCATCCTGTCTAAATCGAGAACTGATTTCCATTCTAAACGTTTGATACAAGTAGTAGTACGGTTGGGATTGAACTCGTTGCACGTTGAGTGGAGGTGAGAGGATGTTGCGTTTAAATAGTTGCTAATATAGCCGGCCAGGTTGGTCACAACAACGGTTTGGCATAATGAGGCCTCACATATCGCTCGGGATGTTATGTAAACAGTTGGCGCCTGCCTCTCTTATATATTCTCTTCACCTCCTATGCCTAGGTTTTTTATTTTTATTTTTTGTCTATTTTAAAAACCTAATCTATCTGTTTAACAACCGCTTCCTATATCAATTAGTATTCCTATCAGTAGAGCGTCACTGTCTCCTTCTAATTAATCACGAGTGGACGAGATCAGAAAAGGAATAAACATCTTCTCAGACAAAGTGGCATAGCTTCGGGAATAATAAATCATGATGTCTAGTGGACAATGGGCGTTTACACAAATCATCGTGGAAACTAACTCAAAAAATATTATGTAAAATATCTGTCGCAAGTAGTACAGCAGAAAAAATAAAATGAAATGAAAAATAGTTTATTATTCTGGGACAATCCTTTTATAACAATTAAAAAAATAATTTTAGTTTTACAATAACATATTTTAGCCAAAAAACAGTGTGGTCACAATTAGTTATAACTTATATAGAGAGAAGAAAAACAAAATAAATTAAAACACTAACTGACTTAATACACAAAAAACAAAACAAAAAAGTAAATTAAAAAATATCTGTTCTATTATAATATTGTATTAGATTGGTGAAGTAAAAGGTAGTTAAATATAAGGGTTTTAAACAAGGGTAGGGTTGCTACATGACGTATGTTAGAGGGAATGGAGTTCCAGAGACATACAGCTCGAGTAAAAAATGATTTATCAAACGCAGCAGTTAGGTGAGGTAGATGTCAGATTAACCGTACCTGGTAGAACTGGATTGGACTGAGAATTTGAATTGCAGGTTTTCTAGGATATAGGAGGAGCTTTGAGTTCTAATTACTTGGAATAGAATGGAAGCAAGGAAATACTGGCATCGGAAGGTTGGATAGAACAAGTTCAGCTGGTGATCCAGGGATGTGACGGCCGTGCGGGTTGGGGCGTAGGTCCCAGTGCGCTCGGTTCGAAACGTTGTGGGGTCGATTCCCACCTGGGCGGTCCCAAAAAATGAATCTTGACACTCCCACTTTGGTTAGTACGCGGTTGCCACTCAGGTAGCCGCAAGGGATTGGCAAAAAGGACCACTAGGCCCACTTGCCGGACTTGTTCTCCCCACCAAACACCAGCACCAGTATCTCAGGTGATCCCTAAAATAAATCATACTACGCAATTCATAAGACGATTAAGTTTAGATTCGAGATCACCCGAGGGTCCACCTTAAACTAGACAGCCATAGTCAAGTAGGGTAAAACTAGAGAGGAAACTTAGATTTCACGGGTTTTAAGTGGAAGGAAATAACGGGTTCAACAGGTAGTCTTTAGTTATTGTGATGTTTCTTCTTAGTACAAGTATTTTTCAGTTATTGTGAAATTTCTTTTTCATAGTACAGCAAGTAGTCTTATAATTTACAGGAAGTTTCCAAACAACTAGAAGGCGTAATTATTATACTATTTTTATTTGGTGAATTAAAGAGTAATTTATTTGTATTTAACAAATGTATTTGATTCTGTAAAAGCAAACAGCTTGTATGAGCCGCTTATTTTCAAAGTGGCGTAAATTCATTTATATTCGAATCGAGATAATTTAATATTAAAAAATGAGAAACACATAACATTGTGGACTCGTGTATTGGGGTTTCTGGTATTCATTGTACCAATTAGAATAATTATCGTTATTTTACGAAATATAATGTTTTCGATGGCTATGAATTGACTTACTTTCAAAATCAGTGAAATGCCGTTTTCAGTTAATATGAAAGCAAGTCCTTTAAAGAAAAGTAAATAACATATCGATTTTATGTTACATATACGCACGGAAGACACTCCTTCGGTATATCACAACTCAGTACTCAGGTACCTGACCCTTCAGTGGGTTGGTGGAAAACGAGTTTACCATCTCACCATTTTGTGAAATTATTCAAGAAACAGACCTCCCTCATCAAGAATCGAACAAGACCACCAATGGTTCTAAAGGTTAGGATTTTTATTTTTCTAGGCTACTCAGTACTTTTGGTTATTGTTTACCATAAAGTGGAATATGCAAACAATGATACACCGATACTTATGGTGAGATACCCTGATAAAATATATGCTCCACTCATCACTATAACTTCCTCGCCTTTACACTACTAATCATTTTCCTTAAGTAACACCACATTTGTTTTGTTCTTTAAATTTACGCCCTAATCCCGGTCCGCATTCAGGACGATATCAGCGTGCAGAAGATTATACTTTCTAATCCATTCAAGCATCGGTTATTTAGCGGAGCGTTTTCAGTTATATAATTTGCATTAACTTATTTTTTTCATTAGCCTCAGTTAATTCCTTTATAAACTTAAACAAGATTGTTATTATATACTTAGACAATTCCTCATTTAATTGTATTTCAGTTTCCGGAGGTTAGCTCAGAAGTATCTTCAGGTATGATAGTAAATAGAAAATTGCATCAAAGTATTCCTGAGGAATGAAGAAAAGATCTAAAGAATACATATTATGTGTAAAACGTGATGAACGAATAATATTACAAGGAATCCAAAAACTTTCTCGACTAAACAAATAACATAGTATCTATACTACCTTCTTAGAGCAGGTGCATGAATCTCAAGGATATAATTACTAAGAGGCAATAATAAATCGTTAAAAGGCTTTTAAAAAGGTCGGAGTTAGAGAACGCGAGTGGCCTTCACATTTCTTATAAAATGCGACCTACTAAATAGGGAGTACTTAAAAAGGAATGCTTAACTTTATACTCGCCAAACTGAGCCTTAGTGAAACCTTTCCTGAGATACTTTCGCAAAAACATAAAATAGGAACGTACTTCTGGAGATGGTAGGTATCAGATTTTGAAATGTACTAATAAAATAAATTTGCTTATTGTGACAATTAAGCTAAAGATCGTACAATATTTATATATAAATAACATAAAGTTAATCAAGATATGTTTCTGATTGAGAAGTTAGGCTGGGCGCCATTTATTTTGAAAGGTATAACTGTTTTAAACCCTTATTATACTGCACTTAAGTGATACACTATACCCTTCTTTTGCCTCCTCCGTAGTCGGGTAAAAATATGCAAATATTATATTTCTTTTTTTTTTTTTATTTAATATCTTTGTTGAAATTTACAACTATACATTCAGTAAATTTGATCTCAGTTTCCATATATATAATAGAAATGATATCTGGTTCGGGCTAGATCTTTTTTTGAAATTAAACTCATAAGATGACTTGTAGACGATTTATATTTATTTTTATACAAGCCATTTTGAATTCAACCTAAATACTTGCTCATTGCTACAACATAATATATTTATTAAAATTTACAGATCTTTATTTTCTGTTTTTGAATCCTATAGACATTCATATAAAACTATTGTAATTTATTAATTATTATGAATAATAAAATATATCCATCAGGAGACCTAATGCACTAAAAGAAAAAATCGAAAAAATAATGAAATAATATTCTCCCATTCATCAACAAATGATTTATTACTAATTAGATAATGAAGTGCTTATCAAGTTCATAGGTTCATAACAGTTCTTCTGATAAATTAGAGCTAAATTAGTGTTAGTTATAGACAAGGAAATAATTTTGTTGACCTTGTGGCATAAATATGCTATGGCACAACAATACACCTTCAGATATCAATAAACAACCCCTTATGGCTTTTGAAAACAAAACAACAGAACCTGATTTAATTTCATACATAAGGAAAACAAGAGAATAGCGCGTATGAATAACGATAGCATGTTTCCCTTCCTTAGCGTTCTAGGGTCGAGCAAGGACGGCTGTTTCAGCTTACAGTGTTAACAGACGGTGTCATTTGTTGTCGGTATTTATATTGATGGATACGTATCTAATGTCTGTTAATGAGGGCGGTATGCACAGACATTGACACAATGGGATCTTGTACTGGACAAAGCTATGGTTGACCAACCCTTGATTAGAATTGCAGAACCGATGGAAGTACTTTATATGGGTCAGTGCAGTTCCTGTTGACACCTTTTTTCATGTAAATAGCTTCGGTTGCAATGATTGTAAATCATCCGGTGTAGGTGTAGCTAAGGGTCGGAATGAGGTCCCTCATTTAAATAGGCAAATATTTTTGTAATGGTATATTGTCCTTGTATCCCTTTATTGACAGAAAGATCGATAAGCAAAGAGTTAATTACCAGTGAGAATTATAGCGCTTTTTTTACTTAGTGAAGCTTACAAGTAAATCTGATACACTTACACTACATACCATGTAAAAGTAAGGTGCGGAGCATACAACTTTCACATAATAAAATATAAAAATCATATTTTAGGATTTTTCGAGGTGAAAATAACAAATATCAACTTTGACTTCCTGCCAATAATACAGCAGTTTAATTACATATAACAAAACTATGTCTTAGCAACTTGTGGACTACGGTGGCGCCGGTTCGAATCCTGCTGGAGGGGTCGAATTTTTTCTTACGGAATAAAAACTTGACCAATCCCCACCATGGTTAGAATAGGTTGGTTACCTTTAGATAACCCCTCTCCCCCGTAAATCAGAAATGAGCAGGAAGGAGGAGTCAAAAAAAAAAAAATACAGGCTTCTTTAATGCAATCGGAAGTCAATGAAGATACTTTACTGGTATTAAAAACTACTTAATTGTATGATTCTTGAACATTGATTCTCCTAGTTTGAACAAAACCGTAGAGCCGTATGAGAAAATCAAAAATTGAAAATCTAATCTCAAAAGTGGCAATGCCGGTTGGTCGATTTAAACGGAAACTTCTCTATAACATCCCAGATTGCACCTGCTCTAAATATATAATTTAAGTTTTGTACGACTTTCGTTCCTGTTCTAGGCTGTTCATACACACACAGAGTGTTGGACAAAAAGTAATTGCAATTACTAGTTTCAGTCAAATGTAATTGCAACTACTAATTATAGTCAAATGTAATTGCAATTACTGATTATAGTCGAATGTAATTGAATTTACTAATTACAGTCGAATGTAATTGAATTTACTAATTACAGTCGAATGTAATTGCATTTACTAATTACAGTCGAATGTAATTGAAACTACTTCGATTCAATTATAATTTCTAGCAATTGTTAAAATAATGGTGATTCATCAAACAGTAAAAATAATTTACAAAAATTTGCATTTTATTTCTTACTTTTAAATTACAGTCATTTAAATTTAATTCTAATTGCAATTATTCTGCAGAGGTTTCGAATTCAGGAAACCTCGATGCGAGTATTCAGTAGTTTGGGAGAATAGAGGACTTTGTTTTTTTATTTAAGCACGCTTTTGAACTCTGTTAACCTTACTAACTTTAAATAAAGAGATATCTCGAAAAAAACTTTATCGGCCGATTGTCATATAATATCTTATGAAGCTTAGGACTATTTTGCGGTTTTATACAAGAACATAATAGAGGAAATAGCCGATACAATTCATACTAAGCAGTTATTTTCAAATCTATTATCTCCTACAGAAATAAAAAAGTAAAAGAATAAAAGAAGGAGATAAGGCAGAAGGAAACTGGCGGAGAATGGAGGCATAAATCGCCGGCAAACCGAAATCTGTGTTGCGGAATGGACTCAGCCGGTGGTCCAGGCTGACATATGACGTTGTCTTTGTCACTTTAGTGGGGCTTCTAATGTTACCGGCTGCTCTAGTGTCTGCTCTATCCGGAGGCCTCCTAGCTCGTAAACTTAACCAACACTGGTTTACGATTCCTTCACAAGCTATTAGTGCAACTTTAGGCGCCCATTTAAACTGTTAAGTAGGCAGACGTTTATTGTCATATTTGCCAGATGGAAAGGGTCTAACCTCAATACAGCTAGTCCAAGAGCCAGAGGTGAAAAAAAATTATGTCATTCTCATATATCTGTTCATTATTGACAAATTCTACATAAATTTATCACTAGAGTAACTACTGATTGGATATTTTAGATCTGTGTACACGTATTCGTAACTATTTGAATGAGGAAGTATCAGGTATTATTAATTATATCATTT
>NW_027113663.1:421060-460815 GCF_000696795.3 Halyomorpha halys | reverse complement strand
GGTTTATATGGAATTTTGAGAATTTGGTTGGTATGAGGGCAAGGACAAAAGGGATATGTACGTCATGGTGTAGTGTTCTGTTGTAAACGTAATAGGGTGCATTAATTCTAAGGATTTTGTAGTTCTAAGGAGTTAAAGTTTAGTTCTGTAGATAAAGTTCTAAGGGTTTTGGATTGAAAGGATTGGATACGTTTGATGTTCGACGGTTTAGCTGTTCCCTAAAGTTTAAGTCCGTAGGTCAGGTATAGTATATCATTTCTAGAACTTAAAATTTTTTCTTGACCGGTTGCCTTCAAGATTATTTATAGCCAATAAAATTATATTGAATTACAAATGTCTAAAAAAGTGACGAAAACGTGCAGTTTTCAGAAGTAATCCGAGCCTGCCAAAATCCTACGCCAAGGTGTCCCAACAATTGTTAGCCAGTCGTTCGTAATTTAGGAACACCAACGACGTGTTGCTGACGTAGCCTTGACAGTTTGACAGACTTATTATATTAGTGTTAGTTCGTTTGAATCGTAATAGCTCAACGTTATATAAAGATATCAGTAATAATATAGAAATGTATTGTTTCGAATTATATATCTATCTATACCTATGAGCTAAGAGCCAGTATTCATTTAATACATGTTTAGTTTTATTATATTTTTTTAAAATCTGTTTTTGCTTTATCCAGAGATATAACTATATCATAGGCTATGATTAAAAAAAAAGAAAAGTAAAGATCTATTTAAACTGTTGTCATGTAAAATTTGGTGAATCAGATGTTGCTTTCTAAACCTAAGAGGTACAGAATTACTTTTGCTTTACTTTCAAATGAGTAAAAATATCTTCAAGACAAATTGAGGTGGGATTAATATACTTTAAAAATTTCGTGCGGAACGCGCATCACATAACTTTTACTTACCAACCTATAAGACAAATGTTTAAAAAAAATAAATTCTTCTTTTTCTAGTGCTATAAAAATTCGTTCTCTATTGACCGCACCCACGACCGCCTTCTTCTCATCTATATATATCCACGATCAACTATTAACTAATCATTATTTTTTTTTTATGATTAGGTTAGTTTTTTTTACGATATACAAAAATCGAAAATTAGAAAGATCACCTTTTGAAGATGAATAAATTATTCTACGATCAATAACGAGAACTATTTTTATAAAATTATAAAAACGGAAACTAGCTTATTTTATTAATTTTTTTTTCCTGAAAGCTACTAGGTATATGATACGGGATATCATTCCGAATGATTAATACAAATAAATACACTTGAATGAATCATTAAAACTAGTGATATTTTTTATCAAGTATGTTATGAATCTGAGAACATGTTTGCTTTCTTAGATAATGAATTATCAACATATTCTTGTCTTAGTACGTACTAAAAATAGTAATAATTTGATACACTAATAAATTTTTATCATTTTTAATAATAACTTTTTAATTTTTAAAAAATTTTTGTTATATATAATCATAGGTGGTAAGATAAATGTTCATTTTTATATCTTAAATTCATCGCCATCGCAATGGGATCTATTAGCAAGCAATCGATATTTAAATTAAAATCTGTACTGCTACAACTCATGAAGGGTCAGGGGTTCAGTACTAAACCAACGGTTGTGCAAGAAGGTGATTTGGTCAGAATCACGCCTGACCGCCAGATTTTTATCCAATTAAGGATACCCAATTTAAGAGATTGGGTGGACCACAGGAGAACTCCAGTACCCACAGGAGTTGACTCATGTCTACAATGTAACCGAAAACAATTTTCTGTCCAGCCTTATTCGAACTTGGATCCTGGGAGTTACCTCTTTACCGCATTGCGCTTTACCCCATGGCTACTATCTATATAAAACAAGATTATTTTATCTGACCTTCTGAATTATTCACATTCTTCATACTCTTAGTATATATATAAAAAAATATTATTTATTAAAAAAAGTATTGCTTGATGTTCAAATCCGTCTAATATTATTGATATTCAACTATATCAACAAACGATAATTCTTTTGTATAAAAGTTAAAAAATTACATTTTAAACAAAAAATTTTTTTTGGAAAATGTTCTGTTAGAGAATATGTCATTTTCATATTGTTATACTTTTCTTATTTTTATTTTATTTAAAAAAAATTGTTTAACAATTTTTGTTTTATTTTAAACTGCCTTAAGTATAATTGATAAATACTTATTCCTGTTAACCGCACTTAAATTAATGTTATGTTGAACTTAAAGTAACATCCATATGTTATTAACTAACCTAACACATTGCAGAAAGTAATGAAGATTAAAAAAAAATTTAAGAAACATTAAATAAAAGTATTTAAATAAAAAAATAATATTAATCCAGGAAATTCCTCTTTAGGATTGTTTTCATATTTATGAACTTAAGAAATATAAAGTACAAGTTTGAAGTGCAGTACTTCAGAATCCTGTCGAAAATATGATAGCATCCTTTTCTATCTTCTGAGGTGAAAAAAAAAAAAATAATAAAATAAAAACTCCCTTGAAAGTATTGAAGATACCTTCCATCTCTCAAGATATTTTTGTGAGAAAGCACTGGAGCTCATTACTTTACCAAGTTCGGCTCTCTTCCAAGTTTTGCTTAATTCATAATTGGAATGTTTCAATTAAAATTTGTTCTTACAACGCCTGGGATATCGTTCTATCTCTGCTTCTTCTTATGAATAAGTGAAAGAAACATTCAATCGATCGAGATGTTAATTAAGGATCCTGAATTATGCAAGCTGAGACTGTATGATAACAGAAATAATTGCTATCGTTCACAATGGAATTATTAAATGATCACATCTATTGTTAAAGTCTAATTCATAGTTAACTATACATTTAATTTCTTTATTTATTGCGTTTATTTTTTTTTTATTATTTAATACGTTCAAGAACTAACGAAGATATTTTGCTACTCTTTTTCTTTCTTCCATCCTCCCCCCCCCCAAAAAAAAAGAAATATTAATGAAATGTCTCTGTAGCTTATTGATTGATTTATTGGTCATAAAATTTAGTAATTAATACTGTTTCTTTTTTTTTTTTGTACCCTTCAATAAAATTAATGAGTACATCATATATATAATATAGATGTATTATACATATTACTGAGTCTTCTCCCTTTGATTGCCTCGTGGCATTATAAGATGTTGATATGAGTCCAGCTAAGGTGGTATAGTCTAGCTATAGCATAAGGCTACGCCATGGAACTAATATAACGTGGAGGGGCCGTTTAATCCAATAATAGCGTCTAAAGGTTTTTGAAAATAAGGCATAAACTAACGAACGGTAGACCGAAGAGTGGTTATGGACAGGCATTACTGGGCGAATATAGGTAGATAGTGATTAGGTATTTGATATAGGTAGACAGTATTGGGCATGGAATATTTGGGTTCCATAATCTTAGTAATTATTTGGATAGGTTTTAGAATATTGTGTTTAATTAAAATTGATATTTTATTATTGAATACTCATTTGTATATTGCAGAGAATTTTATTATACGAAGATGAAGGAAGATACCCTAAACGTTTAATTGTTAAATGTCATTATTTTAATCAATAAATAATTTTTAGAGGTTTAAGGTAAGAAATAGGTGTTTATATAGATTTTTGAATAGCTAACAATAGTATTATGATTAAATATAACTGTCTCAGTTTCCACATGTTAACATATTTATGTTATAGCTGATTAAATATTAGTATATAAATATATATAAATAGTATGAAAATACTACTTACTCCTGTCAAGAATTCAGTCTGATTTCTATTCCCAAAAACTCCTAAATGAGTTTGTAAGGAATCAAAACTGTCAGAAACAAAACGAGTCCCTTTCTCATTCATCCGCTCGATTTCCATATTGACGCCAGCTTGTTTTTAATTTATGTATGCAGAAATATGCAGGGTGAGAGACACCCCTCATCGGTTAAATGTACCTTCCCTCGAGAGATTGAGGATGGCCCATCCATATGGATGTACGTCCATTCTCCACTCATCAGTATAATAAATGGCAAAGCCGCCATATTCACCGGATGGTATCAGATGGCTGAGTCGATAGCACGGAAACATATTAGTCACCTGAGGCCAGCAAAAAATTTGCTACCTCAGTGTCCGCCTATTGGCAGCTCCCTTGTTCTCGGCTATCTGGTGCAGGTGGCATGGCAATAGGTTTTTATTAATTAAGGAAGTAATATAATCCATTAAGAAAGAATTTTCGGGTTCAACTTGATGCAGACCGTTTAGGATCTTTTGATAGGTCCAAAAATTATTACTCAACAAATTATTTTCTTTGATATTCCCTTATTTCTAAAGATATATTATTCTTCTAAACTACAATTTTATTTATTATTTAATTACTCAACAAATTATTTTCTTTGATATTCCCTTGTTTCTAAAGATATATTATTCTCCTAAACGACAATTTTATTTATTATTTTTTTATCCATTGTTTTTGAAGATTTATGCTTAATAAGTAAGGAAAATTATAACATGTATAGACCATAGTCGTTCCAAAGTCCATTTACCTATAGAAATCTTTTTTGTTGTAAACTATATGTCTGACTTTAGACTATGTCGATTTTTGAAGGGAATTCTCTAAAATGATTTTGTTCTTTACATTTTTCCAATTTTTTACAGTTTTTCCTCGAAAATAGTGAAAAACTTAAAACATTTGTTCGTAGGTTATGGCGGCTTACGTGTTGACGGATCAAAAAATTGTTCCAAAAATTAGTTAAAATGCGGTTTGCAATCAGAATCCTTAGACAATGTATCCTACTACATTGGAAACTCATCAAATCAACGATACTCTCAAAAAACAAACTACATGCCACCGCCCTGATTCAGTATAAATCAAATAAAAATTTTAAAAATCTTAAAAATTATGAGAGACGAACCTGTTTACTGAAAGACGGTTATTAATTAACAAAAATCCATAATCTTTTTTTCTTTAAGAGTATTGATATTGTTGGTAATATTGCCACTTTATTTACATTTGGGGAATCTTTAGGTTATTTTATGTATTTATTCAATTTTTATTTTCATTGCTACTGAATTGTTATCATTGAATCCTTTTAATTATAGTTAAAAATTAACCTATTTATAGTAAAGATATAGACTAGTAATTTAAAATTTACTTATTTGCTTACCATATAATATATTCAAGGACTTACTACTAAATTGGAATAAAAGTAATTATTTTCAAAATATGTAAATGAGAACATCGAAGAAAAAATACCGATATCTATATATATGAAACCAGATATGGAGATTATGATATTTGTTAGAGAATACAAAACATCAATTCTACGTAAACAACATAATGTAACATTTGCTTACACATAGTTTGATTAGACACATAATTTATAAAATACCTTAACCATCTTTCTTCAAACTCACCGTCGCCCAACTGCATTGGGTTGCTACGCACACGCAGCATACTAAGATCAGTTGGACAATTGCCAATTATTGTTATAATAATAAGAATAATTGTAATATAATACGTAATACGTCTCATGTCCATATCCACTTGCTACTTTTGTTCAATTCTATTGCCCTGTTAGAGAAATACATCGGGTGTGAAAAATCTTGAAATATATAAGAAAAAAAAACAGTTGTCATGTTTCTGCTTGACATTACCTATTTTTACCAAAATCAATTCATATGGTATATTAAAAAAATTAAATATTAAAAAAAAAAGCACTCTGAAGTAATGGCGAGTCGACATCAAAGTCTATGTTTGGCATATCAACTATTACTAAACCAATTAAGATGTGAAATACAGAAAAAAAAATTTAATTTAGTTAATTTTAATCAAATAAAAATTGATAAACGAATCTGTAATAAGAAAATTGTCGTAGAAGACTTTTTATTTTTAGATTTAATTATCTAAGATTAACGAATGATGCGAATTGTGAAACCCTGTTTTGAAACATTTAGGAAACTGCATAACTAAATATTATTTCAATTCAATCGATGATACAAATACTGACAAATGCTAATACATTCTGCAGCAACATAATCACGTTTGATCTGATCCCGTTTCAATTGCAATACTAGGATTCATGTTAACTAGATCTACGGATCAATTTAACCCCGTAATTGAAAATGCAAAATTGCCGTTTATGAAATTGAATCATAATGAAATGTTCCTGTATAGCGATATGACAATTAATATTCGAGATAGACAATATCACAATATGTACATATTCCGTATTCAAATAGTTACTATAATAATATTTCACTTTCGGAGAAAAGGAAAAGAGAATAAAACATGACCAATTATGCACGAAATATCAAAATATTAATGATGTTTAAAAGGTAAAGGCAACTAAGCGTTTTAAAAATTCTTAAACAGAAAGCCTTCGAAGACATTCGTGACTAGGTTCAGTAATTCATAGAAAATAGTGTTGATTCCTTTCATGAGTTATTCTCTTTGTGTTGTATAAACGTTTTAAGTATTCATTTTCATTTCGAAATTCATAGAAGCTTTTAATAACGCCGTCTATAATATTCCTCATCTACTTTATATACGAAAGTCAATTAGCTCAAAATTCATGAAATTCACGTCAGAAATAAATATTTTAAAAATCAACTACACATTTTTAAATATACTAATTGTAAAAAATGTTTTACCAATGGCTAGACGGTTGTAGAAAAAATATTATGTTTTAGTGCAAGCATTATTTATAATATATGTGAGTTGTTTGGCCTTTTAATATTCTATTTTATATAAAAAATAAAATAAATAAAAAAAAAAAAGTTTGCCAAGTCTCATTACTTCTAAATAATTTAAGGTTTAATAATAATTTATATAACTAGTATGAATAAGAAATTACTTTTGAATGTTAAATAAGTTTCTTTTACTGTATTGGAGGTGCATTTAAAAATAGATCTGAGGAGTGTGATCTTTCTGAAATTAAGGAAAACGATAATCGGTCTTTTAGTGCTATTTTTATTAGTGTTGGAGGATCTGATAGTTGGGCACGTTGGAGTGAGAGTCCCTGAGTGCTTGGCTCAGAAGGATGTGCATATACCGAGAATGTAACAATGTAAGATGACGTTACAATCTCAGGGAGAGGTATAACATCAAAAATAATTAAATTGAATTTTTTTAAAAATCTATTTATTGATATTTAGAACTGTACATCAAGTAAATTTGAAATAATATCATAATGGTATGGTACAAGCATGCAGAGATACCCATTAGTAGCACTCTAAAAACATTTTTGCAATATAAGATCTCGAGGCCTTCTTCTTTTCAGATGCCTCAGAGGATTGTCCGGAATGAATAAAGAAGCATGGTTAGAAACTAATGGGTTTGAGTGGTTAGGGAGTTTATTTATTTTTAAATTTATTTATTTCTTGCTATATACAACTCTACATTATAATACATTTTTTAAATTTGATCTCAGTTCAAATCCAGTGATACAGGCGTGTAGTGAAACTACCCATTAGTTGCACTCTAATGACGTTTTACATTAGCAGGTCTCGTGGCCATCTTTTTTTCAGACGCCTCAGAGGATTGTTAGGAATGGTAGAGGAAGGTAGGTTAGAAACTAGTGGGTTTGGATGGTTTAAAGGAAATAAAGAGAACTTTTACAAAAACCTCAGGGAAGGCTAAAAACTTTTTTTCTTTTTTCTTTTCCTACATTATCAACTACAATATCTAACCCAGAGGGATCTCCATTGTGGAGTATCTCTCTATGGTGTCGTTTACGATTTAAATATTTTCTGTTTGGGATGTTCATAGATTTAGATAAGGATAAATTAATTAAGTTAAGTGAATGTATATGATTATAAATTATTCATGTAAGAGCTTTATTCATAGATTCTACTCCCATTGAGAATTGAAGTTCAAAATTTTAATACACATTTCAGCTTATTGCGCATATAAATCACTTAATCTTAGATATTTGTTTTTACTTAATATCATACAGCGTTTATATGTGTCTGAATAAAATCAAAGAAATAATAAATGTATAGTTTAATTAATACTGTCCTGTGAATAGGAATTATTTCAGATTGGATAGTTTTTTGCTTTAAAAATTAAAATAAGTTAAAAAAAAAAAAGATTCCGAAGTAAGTTACAGGAAAGGGTTTTCGAAAGGAGTTCGTTCCACATTCATGAACCAAAAAAGATCCCAGAAGCTGGGGTCTCGCCTGAAGAGCCACTGATAGAACAATGCTAGTAGAGCATGAATATTCCAATGGATGTGGGTGTGTCTGTAAAACAGACAGTCGAGGAGTTGAAATAGAAGGAGAGTAATACTCTAAGGAAGAAATGAAAAAAGAAAAAAACACAGGTTGAGGTAGCTTGTTGAGATCTTTATTGCGGGCGGGCCATTAAGGGAGCAATGTCGCCTGAGTTATCTCTCAAGTATAGTATCAACTCCCCTCCCTCCCCCCCATGTAAATCCCAAAGATTGGATGCTACACAGGTCCATTTGCATTTACATTCCCTCCCAGCAATGATATAATATATTATCTGCTTCGGCGACGCCATTAAAGATTCCAGTGGCTGTGAAAGAAACTGGTATTTAATAGAGGATAATTGTTAGGACAGGTAAGCCAGTCTCTTGTACCGGAGGAGCTGGAGTAGGCCTTTAATGGGATACTATATATTGGCCGTCGACTAAATATAGCAATCATAATTGACTTGTCGATCGGGTCTCCAGACTACTTTTCCATTTTTAGGAGCATTTTGTGCTGCGTGTCATATTTTTTTTCCTAGGCGAGAATATAAGTGCCGCTTCATAGAAAGCGAAAAGACTTATAACAAGATAATGTAGGAGTTGTTCTCCCGTGTTGAGAGCTTATTAAAATATTTACATCTTCACAGATTCGCTTGCATGCAACCCTTAAATCGATCACGATTCTCAGTAATGTAATGCTGTTGTGTGTAATGAAGGTGTTTGTGTTTAAGATAATGTCCTGTCCTTTTAGAATATGTATTTGTATTTCTCTTGTGTTAATTATTCCTTTATAATATACATACATTTATTATCTGAGGCAGTGGTTATGAAACTGTGAAGCCACATATCACTCCCTCAAAATATTACAAAAAAAATAAACAAAATTAAAACAGCAAATACGCAGTGGATTGCAGCATTTACAATCTACTACTATTTCTTCATATTCAACCACTCTGACAATAATACTGCCACAAATATTTTTTATCTTAACAAGGTTGGCGCGAAATTGTTTTACACAGCAGTAGTTTCGTTTTTGGTTTGTAAATATTTTCCTTATCTATTTTAATCCTGTTATGTATATGTGTAAATTATATTCATAAATTAAATAACTGTGCTGCTACTTCATCCAAGCACTCCTAGCGGTCCCGAGGCGAACTATCATAAGAAGGTTATAAGAGATGTTTTGTTTTCAAATGATTAACTTTTATTTATAATAATAACTTGTCAAGATTCCTTTAATTACTTGTAATACTTCACTATTAGATTTATCAAAAGTATGGAAAGGTACTTTTATTCTCTTCTATTGTTTTAGCTAAGTATAATTGATTCTACTTTGATGTATTTTATTTAGTCCTTCTGTTATTCCTGTGTAACCTTTGATTTATAATAAACTATTGATTTAGCAATCGCCTAACTGTATGCTTCCTTCAGGATTACATTTATATATATATTCAAGAAAATGAATTTTTTTTTTCTTTAGAATAACTAAAACTTATCTCACTTGTTTACCCTTTTATAACTAAAGATAATACAAAATTATCTTATTATCTTAAAATTACATTAATATCAACACAGAACTCATTTTTAAGAAATATAACACAGAGCTTTTGTAAATGTGTACGTTTTGGGAGCAGATATCAGGGGAACTAACTATCAATCACTGATTTTCATTTCTATTTTAAAAGAGTATTAATTTATTGAAAGAAAAAATGTAAATAAGTACTTAACTAACGCTTATTATCGACGTCGAAAATGGTTTGGATAATGCTTGGTGACAACACGAACTCTCGGAATGTACATAACCACGTTTAACCGATACTTCATCTCAAGACTCATGTGATAAATCTGTATGGTACTAAGTTATGTAAGCATATTCGTACTAATGGGAGTTGTTGGTTAATACTTGTAGGACACACTGTCTACACCTGGGAGTACGTCCTTAGTTTCTCTCAGCAAAGTTTCTTGTCACTTACCGCGTTAAGTACCTTTCAGATAGTCCCTCTCAAATAATTACTGTTTAAAACGTTGAATTTCTCTGACAATTTATGCAGCCGAATAATCACTTCTGTGCATAGAATAATTTTGGATCAATGATATTTCGTCATACGAGTTTAAATCTTTAAATCGAATATCATATTTCACGAGGATACAGTGGCTGTGACATTTTGTGGATGTTATCTGCAGTGAGAACATGTCAGCTGGTCGGAAGCACTGAAAGGTCAAATGGAGTTTCTAGTTTTACAGACTTCAGGTTGGCTAAGAGACTAGATCAATCCAATGATAAAACATGAACAGGCATTCATTCGTTTCATGTTTAATCCAAGATATGGATATGGAACAAGGATAAGATGGATTATTCCATGTTTATTGAATAGCTGAACAGCTAGTTGTTTATTGGTGGAATATTGCGCTCAATTTGATTAATTAAATTTAAAAGTTAATACAATAGTTTTAAAAGAGTACAAAAGAGTACAAATTATCACGCTCCGATGGATTGTTTCCTTTTGATGGTTTTATAAACCATAAATAATTAACAATTGTCAATCGTTCTGATAATACTGTTGGTTTCTGAAATCATAAAACGGCGTTTGCTAAAGCAAAATCTATGCTTTATCCTTATCATTTTTGACTTTATCAAACTAGTATCTTCAGTTATGCAGTTTCGTTATAACGTTGGTATATCAAAAGATGACTTTAGAATATAAATATTCTTTACTATATTACATTACACTATTTTTGAGAAGAAATAACAAAGCTCGCCTATTTCGTAGGTTTTATTGCGAAGTTGCCATGCGTTACAACTAACAAGAAGATTCACAACAAATTAATAATTAATAGAATAAGAAGAAAAAAAAATAAGCGAGATATATTCTTCTGCTCTTATATTAATATGTTAGCATATAATAATAAAACATTTTCAGAAGTACTATAACGAATAGAGGAGGCAAAATACATATTCACAATGCCATAAATCTGAGCAATAATTATGATTATAAATTTTAATCATATTTAATTAAATTAAAAATTACCTTTTTTTTATTTTGTGATTTTATAAATTATTTCACCCACTAAATAAAAACAAACTAAATAATTCAATAACGGTGAGACCACGCAGGGTCTAATTCAAGATTAAGTCAAATCTAATTCAAACACTACTTTAATAAATATTGTTTTGTAATGTTTTAAATAGTGGTATTTAATATATTCAGGTTTCTTTCATATCAATTGAGAAAATTGGAAGAGCTCTAAATAATTTGAATTAAACATAAATCAAATATTTTAATTTGTTTAGTAAATAATAAAATATAATATAAATACATACGTAAAAATATTGGACTGAATGGCAAGCCGATCTCGTTAAAAAGAACCTTCTTGATATGTACCTGTAAAAAAAAAATATGCATATTTATATAAAGTCACAAATATATATATATATACATATATATATAAATTTTATTATACAATTATACAATATGTCTTATCATAGTTAAGACATTGATCAATGCCGCTCATATTAATTCAGATCAACTCAACATTTAAATTCAATTGAGGCTATAAATATTATTGAACTACCAGATTGCAAATGGCGCAGAAAATAATTCTCTCCCATTAATTAAGTATCATCTATTATAAGAGAATGGCTTGAGTGTCTGAATCATTTATATAATTATCGGCGTTTCAAATACGTATCATACATGCTGAAGTTTATTTGTGTTGCAAAAAACTAATTACTTTTCTAGGAACTGTTCAAGTTGGTTGATAGAATTCTTGAATTATTTATCATTAGAGGACACTAACATAATTATATAATTTTTAAATTTAGTTTACTTTCCTTTGGTTAAGTATGAATGCACTATACTTCTTAAAATAAAGGATAAAGCCAACTTTATTTACTAATAAATTTATCATCTGTATCTGTGCAGCTTAAACGCCCTTACCCAGGCGTACCTTCATTGGTACCTTTGCCGGTATCTCTTTAAATTTAGCGATTAAATTTGGACATTCACGTGAGGGACGAGATTAGTTTAGAAATATCTATAATATTATAAACATGTACTAATAAATATTATAAATATATATGAAGGGGATTAAGTTTTATTTATATAGTATCACACTACGACCTATAGAACCAGAGCTGTAATCGTTTTATGAGTAACCAATATTATTCAGATTTATTTGGTCACCTATGCATCATGTATATGAAACAGCCGGTAAATTTAGAACATACAAATTTATCGCGTGTAAATCCTTGGTGTCCAGCGAGTATTTTTTTTTTTTTTAATAAGCGTTTAATTATAGCTATTTATTTCTATATATTCTGTATGTATTGTAAGAATGTAAACTGGTAGGCAACAAAATCTGTTGTAAAGGAGTGATAGTTTTTTAAATTTTCAATTAAAAAGAAAATAAATTTATTTTTCATAAACTAATTTTTTTTTTACTATAAACTTCTGGAATGAAATATTCATTGGAAATGTTTTAAATTATTTATTGTTCTATTTTACGCATGATTCTATCCTTCAATTTCTCCTCAATCGATTTAAGGTAATTCGTAGTCAGACTCTATCAGTATTAAGATCGGATCGCCCATTTCCAACCTACGGTTGCGATGAAGGTTCAGTTTAAGTGGATCTACGTGAACTGAAACTCTACAAGAGCTTATACGTTATAGGGGCTGACTACATTAGACTTGTTGACGATATTTTTTTTTTTTTAACCGGAGACATATTGAAAGATAGATGGCATATCTCAGGAGCTAATAGCGTGTGTAATGAGCCAAGGCACGGGTCATTAAATCACACTGTATTTCTCTCTCTTCGCCGCATTTGTTATATTGCGTATATCGCTTGGGGAAAACCTCATATCCTAGCCGTAGGGAAAGATAAATATCATATAAACACAAAGAGATCTATTTAACAATTTTATTACCATGGATATAGTACAGATGCGAAGAATAGTAAAATCATTAGCAGTAATAAAAAAAGAACTTTAACTCCTTTCTAAATTTGAGGGATTACGTTTGAAGCTACGTATAATCCAAAAAAATCAAATTAAAAAAATCTACTAACTATCCGTTTGATGTATATTTTTTTTAGATTTTTCTCCCGAATTACAGGTTCATTCAACCCATGGTAATTCTCAAATCTTGTTTTAAAAATGCATTCATTTTCAATTTTTTTTCTTTAGGTTTGGTATATTAAATTCAAAAATGTTATTGTTTCTTTTTATTTGCTAATATTAAAAGTAATTAATTAAAATAATATACAATGGTTTATTGATTTGCAGCATTTTTCACCATCCTGAAACGCTTACAAGATGTTTAATTGTGCAACGTTTGCAAGAGAAGCCAAGAGCTACATTTTTAATTTCAAAGCCTTTTTCATTAAAACGTCTCATTATTTTGTTTAACGGACGTATATCCTTAACTACTTTAGTTGGCTCATACTTGTTTGATTTTTTTTTATCTATTTACTTTTCTTTAATGCTATGTTCAAGATCATTTAAATATCTATAAATTTTACCAGAATATACTTTAAAAAAAAAAAGTTTCGAATTTTTTTGTTGAATTTAACATTTGTAATCTTATACTTTTTTCGATAGTTTAGTTATATTAAAAATACTTCCACAATTTCTCATATTCAGTATTAAGGAAATAATTTAATCTTTATAAAGAATTTATGGCGCCCTGCAAAGTGGGCCGAAACGTTGGTTAACAGTAAACAGTTTTTTTCTACTATTTTTTACATTTATTGATGCTACCTGAACTTTCTTCCTACAATCTATTTCATACGGTCAACTATCTTTTTCCAATATAGATAAAAATATATTGGCAAAAATGAGGCCGATAGCAACAATAGAATGATTGTTCCATCATTACACTAGGTCATTTTATAGATGTGATAACTATAAGCGTACCACGGGCGTTATAACCAAGAAGTTAATCGCCTAGAATAAAACTTTAATCTAATCATATATGGTAAATACATACTCAAAACTAAAAATTAAGTAAGGTTTGAAAACATACTATTTCTTTCATACTCTCCTCACGATATGTTTGTACCTTTGAGAGCCTGAAACTCTTTTGATTATGTTTCCCATTGTTAAACAAATCAGTATCAATGATTATTCCTGTAAAGGAATCACAATATTAACAATTCGAAAATATGTTATTGGGTGAATTCTTTTTTTTACAAATACTGAACATAAGTAATTATGTAGTATTAATTTTTTTTTTAAGACTTGTATATTTCAAAACAATTGGATTATTTTTAAAAGAAAATTAAGTCTCAAATAGCGACTAAACTATTTAATTAAGCCAACGTTTCGCCCCACGACTTTATCAGAACTAAAAAAAAATTACAAACACTTAAGCTATGTTAACATGAATGAGGAGAATAAATGAAAATGAAAAAAGATGTACAATGAAGCATAAAAACTAAAAAAGAACAATAAAAGTTTATAGACAATTAATGGAAACAGATATGATAACAAATAAACAGAAGAAATATAAAGTAAAGTACAAACTAAGAGATGGGAAAAAAGGGGGATTAGAATAAAATGAACATACCATACAGACTAGAATTCATAGCCTAATTGGACCGATCATTTTTAATGATTTAACATAATAATTCGATTAATAAAACCTGTAACTTGTCTTGATTATAGTCGATATATTAATAAATATTTTCGAATATTATAGCAAAAGTTATTTTTTATATTTATATATTTTTTCCATGCTTTCTCATCTGTTTAAGTAGTTTACTCTTTTTCAAGATGGTGTTATGGTGGATTTCTATCGTTTTAATAATTCGATGTTCATAATTATCTTTATAAGTAAAGTTATTTCTGAATCTTTTTTTTTTTTATTTTATTTATTTATTGATATTTACAACTGTATAAAAAAATACAACCAGTCAATTTGATCATAATGACATAATGATATGATACAGGATGTAGAGAAACTACCCAGTAGTAGAACTCTAAAAACAGTTTACAATATAAGGTCACGAGGCCATCTTCTTTTCAGGCGCCTCGGAGGATTTCCAGGAATGGAAGAGGAAGCAAGGTTAGAAACGAGTGGGTTTGGGCGGTTAGGGAGTTTATTATGGAAGGAATAATATTTGGTTCGGGCTAGATCGGTTACATAAGGAACATTTAGGTCTTTAAGGATGGTATTATTAGTAACAAAATAAGGACCATTGAGGATTTTACGAAGGATTTTGGATTGTAAAGATTGGATACGAGAGGAATTCGAAGGTTTAATGGAGCCCCAAAGCTCAACTACGTATGTCCAGATGATTTCTGAATCTTAAATGTCAAAATGTAGAAAGAAAAAAACATTTATAAAATAGCAGTATATTTAAAGTATTAGTATATTTCATTTATACTATTTAAAAAAAATACATAATGATGGAATAAAAATTCTAACCATCGTCAATCTTTTAGCATGATTTTCAATATCCTTCTTTTTTATGCGGTATACGTGAATTCCTTTGCATCATGATGCAAAAAATAAAAAACAAAGAAAAAAAGCAATAGTTGTGAAATAAGTATCATTTAGTGCCATTTCCTCGAGCCATGCAATAGATATTATTTCATAACAGGTAATCGTGTTAAAATCACGATATCGACAACCACGCTGTTATAAATAACCCCTCATTACCTATAATGCCAGCGGTAACTGTTGCTACTCAAATGAGGTTTTATCCCTGAAAGATTGTAAAATAATATATGTATTGAAAACGGAGTAGGTGTTTTCTTATAATTTTATATGCAAATGATCGTTTTTACACGCGCTAAATTGTATAATAAAACAAAAATGATTATGTATTTTAAATATGAGAAATCATTTAACTGTGATATTTAATATAATTAATTTGCTTTCCACCTCAAACTGATTGAATTACGTTCGTAAAACTCCATCAATCAGTTGATTGAAAAACTTGATAAAGAGTTTTGCAAATTTTACTTCTTGTTAAAGTGCGCATTTCAAGTAGAAAAGATAATATCACAAGAAGTTTATTCAATATGGTTGTGTAGTGAATTAAATCACTAAGATAAAATCACTAATATTTTTTAACATAACAATATTCTTTAGTTTATTTTATTTTTTATTTTCTCCAAAAAATAAGTCATAAGTTGTGACCAATTAACTCAAATTTTGAACGATCTTATAATTAAGATTACGAAACATTAAAAAAAAATTGTTTTCTCCACAATATCAATTCTGAAAATTATAGGATATTTCATTGGGTTGGTGCCTGCATATATAAATTTTCATTGATCATAATAAAAGGAATCTGAATTTAAAGTATGAAATATTCACCAATTTAGGAAACGGTAGTCATACATTATAAAAATATTTTTTAAAAAGGCTAAATTAAAAAGTACTTTAGTTAGTTGAAATGTTTTAGTTTTTTTTATTTCAAAAATAACTAATTTTATTTTTCTTAATATTTTTTATTTATTTTTTAAGGGAAACTCTAATAAAATCCTATTTAGCTAGCCCTCAGATATGTAACTGCTTGATACAACACTAAACCTTTTTCTTAAGAGTATTGTGGGATTGTATACTCTGCCCCTTGATTCATATAGTAGCCAAACTGGTGACTTAACACCCATTATTAATAGTGCTTGGAAAACAAATAGAGATTTATAAAACTATAAGCTACATTTTTCATTCTATGTCTTGACATTCAAGAGATTAAATTAACATTTCTTATACAGATAATTCTTAATATAACAAAACGACAGCAATGGTACAACGCCACGTAGAAAAAGATATATCACATTAATTATAAATATTCAGTCATAGTTTTATTTATCACTAATTTTTACCCAGTTCTCATTATTACATAGCTTCACAAACCGAACTTATTAAAAACTAGTATATAGAGAGTAAACAATTATTTAAAATTAAATAAAAATTTCGGTAAATAATGACATGAATAACTTTTTAAATGTTATAAAATAAGAGCTATTAATTTTTTACCAAAAACCGATCATTTAATTTTTCAAAAGACTCTTTATAATATAATAATTACAATATTTAATGAGGATATAATCATTTATAGAACTAAGAAATTAAAAAGTAAATTGAATAAATTATTTTTTTTTTTATTTTCTCTTTTTATTTAAAAATATATAAAAAACAAATAATCGACTATATAAATTAAGTATACTTATGTAATATGAAATATTAAATAAAATAATAAACTGTCATACACACAAAAAGGTTTACGAAATAAATACATAACTTTGTATTTACTTCATATGCTCCCGAAAATATTTCATATGGAAAATAGATTCAAAGTTGGTAGAATAAAAAATATATTTAAACAATAAAATATACATTTTTACAACCTAACATAAACCTGAACACAAGAGTTGTTAGTCGAGTTGCCGATTAAAGCAACACCTAAACGGTTTTACTTAAACCTCTTAACATCCCTTGCAAAAATAATTAAACCTGTTAGATACCTAGGAAGGGCGGAAAAGTAGAATAAGTCTAAAAATAGTAGAAAAAGATGCATTTCATTTCATAAGCTGTACAAGAGATGCATTAGACATAGTTTAATCACTATTTATTTTTCAGGATACATTGCAGGAACTATCTAAACTGAGAGACGTATAAATCAAAGTGTCAAAATTTTTTGACTTATTTCTACCACAACCTGTTTCGACCGTTTTTGACTACCACCCTATATAGTTAGCACCTGCGAAAAAAAATCCATAGTAGATGTTATCAGTAACTACCTCTCAATAGTCCCACAAACCAATGGTTCTTCCAGCTTACTTTCTGATATTATTATATGAAAATGGCTATTCTATTTGTATTCTATTCTACTTCTATTTTATTTGTGTATGCATGTATTAGAATGTTTTTCCAAATATTATTAATATATGGGGACGAGACGACCATGGTGCGTTTAATGTATGCATATTTTTTTTACTATATTTAAATTGTTATATATTCTTTTATACTTTAACTTAAATTTATTTCTATAGGTAATGAAACAAAAAATTTTGTAGAATTGAAATAATGGAAAAATTAAACATAATTAAAGAACTATAAAATGATGGAAAAAAATTAAAATGTGTAAGGGAAGAAATATTAAATAATAAAAAGGAAAAAATAAATCATGTATAATTTGTATACATAATGCAGACATTTTTATAATGTAACAATTTAAAAAATATATATATACTGTGGCTTCTTATATTAATAGGATTATAAAAGATTTGTGCTTCACTAGTTGACAGCTCAAAATTTATTTTAATAAAGTGTTTTTCTCTCTATTTGTTATTTCCATATTTAGTGCCTTTTTTTTTAATGTTTATAATTCTTTATAATTAACATGTATATATTCAATACTTTTTAAATTTTTTTTTTTATATGTACGTATGTCCAGATTTTTTTTAGATTTTAATTAAACATAATTGTGTATGGCCTTGTAGGATTTTTATGTATATTTATACTTGTTTTATGTTTAGAATTTTTACTAGTTATTTACTACGAGAGAATTAAATGTAGAGATCAATAATTAGAAAATAAATAAATAATTTTATAAAAAAAGATGAAAAATGAAAATTAGAAAAAGATTAATATTAAAGAACCAAAAGAAATGGTCTACTATTATATATTTTAATATTTACTGTCTATGCCTTTTTAATATAAGAATAATAAACAATTGTTCAACTAGTTTTAGTATGGTGTGTTTATAGCAAGTATTTCTCTCCTTTTCTGGTACTTTATCGTATGCATTTCCTAAATAGACATTCGTTCATTCGCCTCTGGAAATAAAGTGGCAGAAATAGAACGATTGAGGAAGGCATACCTAAGACGCTTCTAGTTCCTGGTGTCGAAAACTAATACATACATACGCAATTTATGAACAAGAAGAAAGCCAAGAAACCTTCGAGATAAAGGAAGAGTCAACAGAAACAAATGGAAGAAGTTATAAATCAGGATTGCAAATGGAATTCCTGTAACAGATCCCTAGTGGTAAATATTTGATACAGATGATAGATATACTGATATTATCGAGATATGGTTTCTCTCTTTAAAAAGATACTTTGTAAACCGCATGACATCTCCGATGGTTGGACTAATGGTTAGTTAAACGGTCGGTAGAGATGAAAGGGAACAAGGATGCACCGTTATCTTTGTGGGAGACTGGATGTTTGTCGAGGGTATACAGTCATTCTCTTCTCTCGTCTTTGCCTATTGTTTGTTCGTGCAACTTGTAATTTGTGAGTACAAACAATTAGCAGCGACTGGTTTAGTGTGGTCAGGTCTAGATAATCTGACGGGGTAGGAACTGCAGCTGCAAAATAAAATAATGTGCCTATTTCTAAAATATTTAATACTAGCAAACCCGGCAATGCTTCCCAAGTGCAGGGAATGTATTAACTTAGGCATGTAGATAGATCAATTAAATAAAATTATAGTTTAATATAAATTAATATGTTCATTAAATAAATCAAATGGTATCCTTATTAAGTTATTATGGTATCACTCTTTATTATATCAATAGTCCAACGTTTCGGCCAATTCGACCATCCTCAAGGACAATCTTAAATATAAATTCACACCTCACATCAAAATTTAAAAATTGTTTTACAGGCTATTTTGCCTATTTTTTTCAAACTTCGTTAATTTTTAGTTAAAATTAAAAAAAAAAAAGGTTGATTTTGACTTGTAATTGATGACCTGGGAAAAATAGGCTGTAAAACATTTTTTAAATTTTGATGTTAGCAGTGAATTTATATTTGGTGTATTTATCCTTGAGGATGGCCGAATTGGCCCTTAACGTTGGACTATTGATATAATAAAGAGTGTGAGACTTAACAAAGATATCATTTGATTTATTTAATAAATAAATACCAGTCTCGAGAAATTGAATAAATTATATATTTAATATGTTCGGCTATTTACACATTAGATTGATGATTTAGTCAATTGCTTTTATATCTATTTAGTTTATAGCGGCAAATAACATAATATAATGAAAATGTATAGTAATAAAAAAGAAATAACTTCAACAGGACACAATAAATCTACACAAAACTAGGAAGTGGTTTAGTGCTTTATATACTGCATCAAAGGGCACTAACTAGATCTTATTAAACAAATTTTTTTTTTAATGCTGAAGTGAAGAAAAATTCTAATTAGAATATATTACTATTCTATATTTTGTACTTGTGCAACGTTTCGGGACATTATCCCATACTCATGTACTATTGATTTATCGTATTTGTCAAGTTTATCAATTTCCATTGTGAAATTTTTTTCATTTTTGACAAAATTTCTAAATGGAAATTGATAAAGTTGACAAATATGAGTAAACAATAGTTTTCTTCCCCTCAGCATTTTTAAAAAACTTATATATCAACTTCCGAGGAAAGAAAATTTAGAATAAACAAATTAGAACCAGATATATAAAATAAAACGATTGAAAAGTTTTTCTTAATTTGAAACCCATATTTTACCGTTATAACAGCATAATCTAAATTATGCCAATGTAGGTAAAAAGAGTAAAATTTCAGCTCTCTAACAGTTGTATTAACGTAAGAATGGGATAAAAAGTAAATAAGTTATGAACAATGGAACTGTGAGAAAAAAAAATCCTCCAAATAAATTTTAAAATCAGTTTAAAAAATTCTAGTATTTAATTTCTTTGAAAAATGGTTTTTAAAAGTATCAGAGACACAATAAACGAATATTATTCGCTTTTTCGTAAAACAATTTTTTGATTTTCTTTACTAAAACCAGCATTTTAAATTTTTAGTGAAAAAAAATAGAGTTTAATAGAATCAGTAGTATTGTTTGCTTATTCTCCAGAAAGACCGAAATCGATTGACATATATAATATAATAAAAATGAAGAAAATACATAATTTCTAATCTACGTTCCAAAAATTGTTATTTTTGTTTTAAAAAAACTTTTTTTGTATAGGATAAATCGGAGTAGCCTTAAATTTTCTCGGGAAAATTCATGATTAATTAGCAAAAAGCCCGCATTACAATCGGATGAGCGGTATGACAGTGCATAAAGTACGAACATACAAATATTCATTTTTATGTATTAGATTAATGTTGGCGCTGAAGTTTTCCAAGGTCATTAGATAAACATCTTACCTTGACATGTGTTTCCTTATCATAGTTCGCCTAATACCTTGATAGGTTCTGGACTTTCGTAATGTTATCTGAGTGGTTTTAATTTTTAATTTACATATTTAAGAAAAGTACTTTTAAGAATATTTCTCTTTCAAAAATGATAACACTTTTCTTTACAAAAGTATAATAATATATTATATAAATAATATAATAGCATAGTTAATAGGAAGAAATATAATTATATATTAGATAGTTATAATTTGGATTGTGATCTAGCTATTTATTTATTGATATTAATATAAATATTTAGCGTAACATTGAAAATACTAAAAATGATTTTATAGGGTTAGGCATCCTGTCATTATAAAGGCTCAAACAAAGATTAAATGAAATTAAAAAACTTATTATTGAATAACAACGTCGACATGACCACAGCTATCAAACTGGTGTGTCCTTAAATTTAACGTCAAACTTGTGTTTTATTAATCCGTTTCATTTTGCCATTCTCCTTTACTTTCTACGTCTTTGCTTGTTACATATTATATTTTTCTAAAATCTTTGGCTTTTCAAGGTATGTAATAAGTCTATAACTACTACTCTCCGGAAATTTGTTCTCAACCTGAAAAATAAATATTTTGATATTTTATATTCATCCATTTCTTCATTACTAATCAAAATGTGAGATGGTTAATTAATTCAAACAAACAAAATTAAAAATTCTTTGGAAGAAGATTTTTTTTGAAAAAAAAAAAATCCTTTTTAAGCACTATCAAACCATTTCAATTATAATAAGACCTATCTGTTATTAAAGATTATTCAATGGTACATTGACGTACCAAGTTTTATCACTTATTCCTGTCGAACAGATCCGTTACTTAGGACTACATCTCGACAAACGACTGACATGAAATCCTCATATAAGACTAAAAAGACAAGAAACTGCTCGTCGATTCCGACTATTACAACATTTAGTAGACAAACGGTCTAAAATGCCAATCCATTACAAAAGACTGATCTACATGACTATTATAAGACCTATCTGGACATACGGAGTTGGGTTTTGGGGCTCCACTAAACCATCAAATTCCTCCAGAATCCAATCCTTACAGTCCAAAATCCTTCGTAAAATCCGTAATGCTCCTTACTTTGTCACAAATCAAATCATCCATCAGGACCTCAATGTTCCATATGTTGCCGATTTGGCCAGAACCAGATACCATTCCTTCCATGAAAAACTTCTCAACCACCCAAATCCACTTGTTTCTAACGCCTTCATTACCTAATAATCCTCATAGGCGTCTGAAAAGAAGATGGCTTCGAGATCTTCTCCACTAAAAATGTTATTGGAGTTCTATCAGTGGGTAGATTCTCCACATGTTTGTATCATGTCACTATGTCACCTACAGCAAATTTACTTGTTGTATATATTTGTATACAGTTGTAAATAACAATAAATAAATTATTAAAAAAAAAAAGTGAAAAATCGATTTTATAAAACGTTATTTTAGATTTTCTTTCTTACAATTTTCGTTTTTTAGGCTTATGACACTCAGTTTTACAAATTATTAGGGGGATGATACACCTAACTTTCCCTTCGTAACACGTCTCCAATTAGTTCGAACATCGTTGTTTCTCATAAATTACGAAGAGTCGATATTTCGGTATGGACCCGGTATGGCTGTTAATGCCGGAGTACTGATAGCTCGGCAAGACGTTACAAGAGGATACCATGCATCTAGAAGATTTCTCCGGGGTCTAATGGAATCCATTTGAATATCTTTATTTTATGGAAAAGATAGCATTTCCATGATGACGGCAATATATCGTGAGGAAGCGTTCTCGCACGTCCCCTTATCCCGGTGCGGTCAATGTCGTTCTCATATCGCTCTCGTTGAATAACACTAATGGCTCTGTAATAGAGAAACTATCCATGAATAAACCAACTGTTTACTTATTAATTCTTAATGCATAATATTTAAATAAACCAATATTATACGTTGCTAATTCAAGAGTGGTGGTAACAGGATTTGAAAGTGATCTACTGACGTTCCGAAAATTATTTTTTATCTGGTTAATTCAGTCTGCTTCATGAACTGCTTACAATTAATGAAATAATAATAATATTCGCAAGTTAGTAAATCGATTTCTGTCTGTTCCTACTAGAAAATTGTAAAAAAAAATCCATTCGAAAATTGAAAACGTTAAAACTGCTAACAAGATTTGATTAAAAGTAAAAGGTTGTTAAGCAGTTTAATCGTCAGAAAATGAAATAAAAGTATTTGAATGTTAGCGTGACTAATAAAGAAAACATGAGCACCACAGTCTAATTATTAATTAGAAATTATAATAATAAAGGCTTAGAGAACCCGAAGGTTCGATGCCGATATCATTAAACCTTTTCTACATTCATCTGTCCAGTAATGTCTCTCCGAACCCAAACCTACCAGATCAATTATTAACATTTTAGGGCTCGGTTCATACTAAGCCATACAACCTTAAGGATCCGTTCTCCACTAAGCCCTACAACCTTAAGGATCCGTTCCCAACTAAGCCCTACAACCTTAAGGATCCATTCCCTACTAAGCCATACAACCTTAAGGATCCGTTCCCTACTAAGGCCTACAACCTTAAGGATCCGTTCTCCACTAAGCCCTACAACCTTAAGGATCTGTTCTCTACTAAGCCCTACAACTTTAAGGATCTGTTCCCAACTAAGCCCTACAACCTTAAGGAGCCATTCCCTACTAAGCCTGCAACCTTAAGGATCCGTTCCCTACTAAGCCCTACAGCCTTAAGGATCCGTTCCCTACTAAGCCCTACAACCTTTTTTTTCCCTACTAAGCCCTACAACCTTAACGATCCGTTCTCTACTAAGTCCCAAAACCTTATACGCTTCTATCCAATAACCTGAATTATATTTACTGGATGCATTTCCCTCAATTCAGCGTTGTGTAGCCATTCTAAATTCTCCCGTTAATTCATCCTTTTCCGGTCTGAATATTTTAGATAATATTTTATTTTCAAACACTTAAAGGCGTTGTTCTTCCTATAATGTAAGATGCCAAATTTCACATCCATAAAGAACAGTGGGAAAGATAATAGTTTAGTAAATTGTAACTTTAAATTTTTTGACAGAAACAGCGACCATTCTCAAAATTGAAAAATGACAAGCATTTTCCGCCTTTTATTTCTTCGACGATTTTGTTTGTTTTTTTTAAAATTATTATAACTGAACAACAATAATGATATGAGTAGTGATAATGTGTCTTCTTATGATGTGGCTCTCTCAATACGAGGAGGGAGCTAAATAAATGGCTTTAAACAAAATTAAAAACAATAAAAATCTCATTTCTCTAATTTTCTTATAAATGGTTTATTATTAATTATAAATCTTTAATATCAATTACCAAATAAAAATAATACATTGATGAAAATGTTAAGTATTCGAAAACTACTGCTGAAAATGATCTAGAATAGGGGTTTACAGAATACAATAAAGGTTAGTAATGTTATATCCTATCCTAAATAGAAAATCCAATCAGAAACAGCTATTTTTATTTTTAAAACAATTCTCAGGCCACTGCTAATGTATGGCTGAGAAGTCCAGGGAGCGGCATCCTTTACGAAAGGGAAAAAGTTACAATCTTTTCAAAATAAAGTCTTAAGAATCGCAGTGATTGCTCCTTGGTTTGAAAGAAACAGCTAGTTTCATCAAGAATTACAAATGGAGACGATAAAAGATCGCATCAAATAAATTCATGAAATTACACTCCCGGTTACCGTCAGTTAAAGGAGCAACTTGGGAAATCCAACCACAACCCGAAGACTGAAGCCCAGGCTGCTGTAGGACATACTGTTATAAGTTCTATGTTTATCAGTTCTGTTATTGCCACTCTAAAATTTTATTTTATTATTTTTTTTTTCTCTTCATCTTTTTGTTAAATTAATTTTTTTTTTCCATTAGAAGTGCATAATTTATTTTGATAAATCTGTAAATGTCATTGTTTTTCTTATTAACTTTACTTTCATCTTTTATAAAGAATTATTATTTTAATCTATTTATTTCATCTTATTTTTTTAGTTTATAGCGTTGTAACCCATTGTAACGTAACACCCCCCCATGATCAATTGTTAAAAAAAATGGTTTATTTTACATACATACATACCTCTTACATTAACCATGTAAAGGCTACTAGACAGATCTGGTATTAAATAAATAAATATAAATAAAATATAATAACTTATCGTAAATATTGAAATTTAGGCAAGATAATATTCATTATTGGAAGCATATTTCCGTTTTGTTTTTTTTGTAAAGTTATTTATCTTATGATTAGATAATTTTTTGGAAAATGCTCTATTATAGTTTTATCCAACTTTCTATCGTAGCCAAGATCATAATGGGTGATTTTTTACGAAAAACATATTATAAATAGAGAACAACAGTACAAAAACGTTTAAAAAAATGTTCTGATCGGATTTGAATTTTGAAACTTTCAGAAGAAATTAATTACATATAGACATTTCGTTGCTTTGCTTGAATACCGGCTCGTCTCAAAAAGTGTTTTTTTCTGGCTCAGTAAAAAAGTAACCACATTCTACTGAACTATCTTTGGAATACGTCCAGTTCCAGATATAATGAAAACCTTTTTTTATCAGATGTCAGGGAATATATAAACTATTAATAGATGTTACGTTTTTAGTTTGTCTATTATAATTCGTTCCTTCTATAGCTACGTAGTTAAACAATATTATTGCTTTATAGTGGAGTCATAGCAATATAGCTAGAATTATCACTGTGCTGCCATTTGAAATACAAGAATATGAGATTGTTAATTCATGTAATTTAGTATGCTGTAAATTAAAAACAATAAAAAAAAAAGAAATCCAACTTGTTACACTTGCATGAGAGAGACTATTCGTTTCCCGTCTTTTATCAGGGAGTTGCATAGATATCTGGCCAGTCCACCTACTGAAGCAAGGGGGCTCAGCTAATTACTGATATTGAAGGGATGAATAAATATTCTCAACTTCGAGATTTATTTAAACGTCAGGAGAAGATGTAGATGGAATATTAATGAGTATTACATTTATTTAATAAAAAAAAGATGTCCCAGAAAAAAAAGTTGAAATCAGTCTTACGTTTATTTATCTTGGTCTTATGCATCATTACATTTCTCTAAATACTGCTCTGGGATTCCAAATTACTGACATTCACCTCTTGTTTTTGCCTTAATTCCTGAGGAAGGAGGATCGTCCTCACGCACGCTCACGCAATCTAATCATGTTATTAGGTTAAGTACCCTTGAAGTTGTACGTACGAGTATAATGGAGTGGTATTTAAGGCTTTCCGAGAGAATACCATTTCAAGTGGGTCTTATTGGCTTAGCGAATTGGGGTGTATTTAGCTAAATTGAATTATTATAAATAATAAAAATATATAGTAAATAAGGTTTTAAGCCCTTTATTTTATGTCCTGTTGAAGTGCGACATCTGTCCACCTTCTGAGAAGAATATGGGCCATTTGTGGACTACTAAAGGAGGTGATTTTAAAATAACATATTTTAAAATATATTTGTATTTAACATTTAACAATAGAGTGCTACCAATGGGTAATTTCTCTACACGCCTGTAATACTCCAATTTAACTTAGATGAGATTTACTAAATGTATTATAATGTACAGTTGTAAATAGCAATAAATAAATATTTAAAAAAAAAACAAAAAAATATTTAACATAAAATATAAGGTATTTATACTTTATATTCTATAACGTATATTCCGTGATACACCATTGGTCGCGCGTGATCATTTCGCTCACACGTAATTTATTTGTCTTTTTTTTATTTATTTTAATTAAATACAAGCAGAAATGCATCAAAATAAGTCCAAAAATAATTTAGAATAGCATAATAAAGAGTTAAAGTTTTAAATGCAAAACATGAATAATTAATTGAATTTTGTACATGTATCCAAGAATTGTCATTAGTTAGCAAATTGTCATTTCTGGTGAATAAAAAACTGAATTTTACCCCTAAAAATGTTAATAATTTAAAAAAACAAAATATCGATAACTATAATAAATTATATGTATTTATTCTATATTTTATTATCCAGATATTCGGTACTACAAATTTTTTAAGCTCAAGTCAGGTTATATTCTTAATCGAAAAGTGTTTTCCCTCTTTTATAGATGTACGAAACACTAATTACAGAAATTCCACTCGAAAATAACGAAAAGACTAAAATATATAGGATTTCTTTTTCCCAACGTGAAGGAAATTGCGTAAATGACCAACTTAAGATTAAGGAGAACTCTATAACATCTATTCTGTTTATATCTAAAACTTTCAAATGAATTACAAACTAAGGGGGACTCACTTTCTTTGTGTCAAACCTATACACAAAACCTAAAACTAAAATTTATAAGTTTATTTTTATTAAACAAATTCATATTTATTAATAAACTTTTTTATATATCCCATGAGATTTACAGCATTGGGAATGCATTTGAAGATCGGTAAGTTTTGGAAATTTAGGTACAGGACAGTCTTCTGGTAACGAGGTTCAGAAGCAAGCATATACATTTTTTTCTTTTAATCATTTTTATTTAAATGTTTTCTATTTGTGTTTTTTAGAATGGAAGAATATTTGCCTGTTTTGAAATTAAAACTTTTTTAGCATCAAAAATTTGGAGTGAGACCATACTAGTCATGGTGCGATAATACAAATAATTTAAATGTTGACTATTTTGTTTCTTGAAACATTAATTTTTTTATTTATAAAAAATAGCAATTTTTATACTTTTGACAACTCTTCTACCTATGTAAAATACTCAATTGATCATTCATGTTTTTTTCACTTAATATTGTAACTATTAATGATTATATTCTAAACTTTTCTTTTCAAGTAAACTTTTAACTCTTATACTGATCTATATCATGCATTCCTGTTAGTACTTTTATCCAAGATAAATAAAAATAAAATTTAAAACGAACTATACCAGTCTTTTTAAATCAGGCCTGTAAGTATTAGTTTTCCTCAGTTATGACTGAGGCTGTTCATATGCGTTCCCCAACTTTGTGACCGTCCTGTCGGTATTTAAGTCTGGAATAATTTCTATCAGCCCCAATATCAATAGACCTTAAAAGCAATGTGAAAAAAAAAAAAAAAAACAGTGAACATATGAACAGATTTGTAGATTCCAATACAATTTGAATAAACTACATATTAATAAGAAAATCAATAATGAATAAATTAAACAAAAATTTAGAAGAACACATACAAATCAATATCATAGGGAAATTATTTATCTGCTTCCGTTTTTTTTTTTTTTAGCCAGGACCCTCAAGAAAAGAAAAAAGAGGACAGTTGAGGGATGGCATTTTCATAAATGAAATTCCAGACCGTCCGAGTTAAAAAGTTTTCCGGGATATTGAGCTTCCCCCATGAAATTTTTTTTTATGAATTTTAAATATAATACAAACAGTTTGGAATTCTTTATGGTGCAATTTAATAAGATGAATTCTAATATGAACCTCTGAAAGCAATAAAAAGACTATCATTTATTTTTCATAACCTATTATTTTACCATGGTTTGGTAAGTTAAAAGTAAATAGTAATGATACAAATTTTGGTTTGGATTCTAAAAACCAATCTATCTAATTTTTCAATATGTTAATTAAATATCTGAATGCAGATTACTAAAATAATAAAACTACACAATTGTAAACCGAGATAAGTTGTTTACTGTTTTAAATATATGTTATATCTCTTGTTGATTTATGACAGTTAAAGATGACTAAAAATTGTTCTGGTAATAAAAATATAGTGATTGAAGAATATTTGGTCAAATTAGATTTTAATTGTATTTTTAAAAAAAAAAAATAAGGAAGAAAGTAAAAAAAAAAAAAGGAATATTGTGAAGAACCTTCTAAAAAAACAATAATAAATATATTAAATGACTGAAGTAATGATATATAATAAGTAATAATAATGTAATGGATCATCGTTTTTATCGTAGATATTTTCATATATTGTTATGGATACTTATGTTATCCATTTCAATAAATCGTGAAAATTTCAGATTTCTGATTCACTAATATCCAAATATTTAATATTATTTGTTTTAAAACTATTACATCACCGTATATTTAAAAGGAAATGGTATAGTGATCTGTCATATAATTCTACAAAACATTAGATCGAAAAATATCTAAATAATTAAATAATTATAAATTGTCAAAAAAGTGATAAAACATATCAATTAGTTTCAAATATTTGCCTAAAGTATTTTGAAGTGATTTATATGAGCAATTTAACATTAGCAATGGGGTTTGAGTGAGACAAAATTTAAAAAATGTGCTAAATGTAGGAATGATGATGGACATAACTAAATAGTTTTTTGAGAAATACTGGAACATCGATGATTGACTATTATAATAATAATAGGAAGATGGGCGGATTTACCCAAGATTTAATTTGAGCCAACGTTTTGTCCCAAGTTGCAGGGGTTCATCAGAGCTAAAAATGGTGCACACTTAAATGAGATAAAAAAAAGTAAGCAAGTAGATAAACCAAGTAAAATTGAACAAGAGTGTAGCTAATTATGATAATTTCTATAAAAATAAACAGTGTAAATTAAAGAAAATAAAAAAAATGTACAGTAAAACGTAAAATAAAATAAGAATAACTAAAAAGTTATAAGACGATTTGAGTTTTTTTTCTTTGAACGCACTCGGACCATCATTCTTTTATAAATAGTTTTTTGTTTACTATTATCTCATTGTTAATATCATATTGAAATACTTACAAGCGTAACACGTGCACAACAAGTGTAAATAAATATTTCATATTTAATTGTAGTCCGTACTTAAAATATGACATCCACTATTATTTCTATGGTGTATAATATTTATTTCTATGCTTAATACCAGAAAGCAGAAAAACAGAAACAATTAATTAATTTCATTCAATTTTACTCTGTTAGTAAAAAACTTAAAAGCTTTATTTCATCATCGCAAATCATTTTATATAGACTCGTCTTCGTCAACAATCTGTATATATGTAAAGGGCATTCAAAATTAGGGAAAATAAAATACTTGAAAATATATTTACTGTATTAAAATATTGATCAGAGGTGTCATGTATATTGTAAAAAAAAAAAAAAAAACAGACAGTGAGTCATATCTTTTACGTATAAAATGTATTTGTTTTTTTTATACGTAGGTTACATGCTTATTTAAGTAATAAGCAAATATTATACCATAGGAAAAGAAAAAATTTTTTTTCTTTTTAACAATTATCATGGCTGAAATAATTTATAAAAAGTTGAATAATAACATTAAGATCAGCAAGTCGATGGATTGGAATTTAGTATTTTATTGTCGCTTCACTTGTGAGTTACTAAATAAATATTCTTGCACTGTAGGTTTGCACCAAGTAGCTCAACAAGCCCTCCCTTATCTCTTCTAATAATAATACCCCTGCGAAGAATTTGACCTCTAAATGACATAATGTTTACCTAATTCGAGACCTCAGATAATTTTTTCCCTCCTCGAGATAAGAGACTTATCAATGATCGGATGATTAACAAGCTACAGCAATCGATCTATCAGCCGGTAGCGACCGAATGACCGACCGGCTAGAAGTGCAACCGGACCCCCCCCCTCATTATCCTCTCCCTTTAATTGACAGCCGTCCCGATAAATTCAGCCAATTAACATACCGCCCTTCGAGGGTCGGATTCCTTTTCGGAGGCCGGATTTGGACCCTTCGGACCAAAGTGGCGCTGAGGAACACTCGAATAAAGGGAGGAGATCAAGATCAGATGATTAACTGTGAGATTTATGTGGCATCGGAGGCAAGGATGGGGGGAAAAAACGACTTTCTTTTTATTAGGGACAGCACTTCAAAATTTACATTTTTTTTTCTTCTATTGTTCGATTTTTTTTTTTTTAACTTATCGCAACAATATTAATTGGTCGTTGAACTGTGCAAATATTTGCAGTCGATATTTTAGTAGAAGAAGAATTGACAAGAGAGGCGCCATCACTGCGATTCATCTTATTTATTCCATACCGATACCGATTAAAATGAATGTAAATCTTCCATCTTTTGAATAATGGCATAAATGTTTCAACGACGTCATTTTCGATTATTATAACTCTATTCAAAGAGTTTTAGAAAATCCCAGTCTATGTGTGTACTAATATAATTTATATTCATTTGTGATTATGAAATGAAAAGACAAGGTCTTGTTCAAATTTCATTTCATTAAAGATACAGATTCAAAATAAAACCTAGTACTTCATAACAAAAAAGATAAAACAGAGTCGATAATACAAAACTATTAACATAATATGTTTCAAACCTCCACAATAAACTTAATAATAATTCAGATTATTTAAATCAACCTAAACATAATACAAATACAAATATTAATTAGGCTTAGGAAACTACTTACATGCCACTTAGATAGTCAAACTTATTTATAATGTTACAATGAAAACATAGAGTCAATTAAATTTAACTTCAATGTTCAATATATGTCGTCGATATATATTGCCGATATTCTGTCTAGGTCGCAAGATACGGGATATGGGTGGCTTTAAAATATATTGTATATTTACTTTAAAAGTTGGACAATATAGGAGGATGTGGTACAAACCATTATTGAAATAACTTTAGTAGATAAGCTAACCGAATGATACATATACCAATAAATTCATTCTGTTTCTGGAAACCGTGCGAGTAATTTTGTATACCTTCTGAGAAGAGAAGAGAGAGATCTTTTACTCTTTATAATTAACAATACTTAACTTATACATACATCTCTAGCACTTGTAAATAATTAGTTAAATGCAGTTATGTATAATGTGTTTTTTGGGAATACATTGGGTTGAAAATTATTACGATGTAGGAATAGCTTTTATAGATGAGCTGTTTAATGCAAAAGTGTTGTAAGCCAAGCCGATAATCTAGAAGTATTCAAAACTCCATAATCTATGGAAAGTGTTTAATAAGAAATTACGCACCTATTTAAAATCAACATTTGCATTTGAAATCAATGCACTCTCAAAGAGAGACTATGGGCCTATGAACGACGGTTTCAATGAAATATTTATTTTCTCGGCTCCTGGGGCGTATTGGTAAGAACATTTTTTTTAAAGAGGTTATCTAGGGGTGACTACCCTATTCTAACCATAGTAGGGGGTAAAGTCTTTAATTTAGTGGGACCACCACAAAATAAAAAAAAGGCCATCTCCCAGGCCGGATTCGCCGCCTGCAGTTCTCAGGTTGCTAAGACCTTCGCCCTATGTCGGCTAGAACCGTCGAAAACGTACTTAATATATATTTTTTTTTTTTTGCCTAGTTTCTAGCCTTGCATCCTCTTCCATTCCTGACAATCCTCCGAGATATATAGCCCTTTAGCCCACTAAATGTGGCTGAAGAATCCACAAAATTAGGCATAATCCTATTCATAGGTGTCGGGTATATACATATATATAATATTATAAATATATGTTATGTATAGAGGCAGGCAGGACTAAAAAAAAAAACCAAAAAAAAACTGCCTAGATTATTTTTGCGGGAAACTTCAACTAAATGTTATCTAATACGGATGGAGCCTTTAAAAGAAAATTCGCGGCAAGTAATCGATCTCAATTGTCTTAAAACATATTTCTCTCGAGTATCTCTTAAAGTGTATATTTACATAATATCGGAGGTCACAATAACCTTACTGACCTCTATTCCAAATATATGTGTATATATTTTTTATTTTATTATTATTTTTTTTTAAACGTTCTTAAATTCTATCAATATACTTATATAATGTTTAGCTCTAGTACTATTCTTCTATTCCGTTTTACATTGTTATATTCGAATTCCATTATATCACTTTGGGTTCATTACCTTCAAAATGCAAGTTTACTGAAGAAGTACCAATATTTTTGTATAATTGTAAATTGAGTAAGACTTTCTTCTAATTAATCAATTATTATTATCAATAAATCGTGCAGAACAATTAAAAAAATATATTATAAGAAGGCGAAACATTTCTATTTAATGCAATTCTTGTATATATCTATATACATATCTTGATAGTAATCCAAGTAAGAAATAAATCAGCAAGTTTTCTTTATGATCAAATAGTTAATTAATCATATAAGTTTAGCACATTAAATTACTAATATTTAGTTTGAACATTGATAGAAGATAACATTTTATGACCGTTATCATGCAACCTAAACAATTATCTACATGAAGGAAACAGCATCCCCTACATGTTAACTGAAATAAATTTTTCCAGTTCAATTTCTTCTTTACTTTTATATAAACGAATTATTCAATTAATAGTAGAAATATATGTCTGAGAAAAATATAAATCCAAGAATAATGGTGCAAGTTAAAACAACTCCAACCTCTTATCTCAACTACAATGATTATTAATTTACATTTTATTAATGTTTAATGATATATTAACAATAATTAATTTTACTGAATTATTTTTTGTGAAACATACGGAAGTGAGGTACTTGTGTTGGTAAGGCATTGAGTCAAAAAAATCCACGACTGAGGTTCGAATCCATGTGTGGTAAACAAATTATTTATTCTGTAATATCAACCGTAGATGGACTCTGGAATCAGTAGACTAATGCATCCAAAAAATGCATACGCTGCATTGGATAAAATTATATACCTGTCGGAAGAACATGAATGCTTAACACATAATTCCCTTTAATGGTCTAGAAGCGGTGTTTCCATACCACGGACCTAAAATCCGACCTGTTTATTTATTTTAAATAATTTTCTCATGTACTTGTTTTTTTCATAAATAAATTAAATAGCTCTTTTTTTTTTTTTTAATTTTAGTGACTTTTAAATAGATGTTTCAAAGGTGATACTAGGCTGCCGCTTAATAGGGATTTAGTGGGGCGGGTTGGACGGAAAAGATTTCCTTTTACTATTTTTGGCTTCACAATCTCCTTTTATGAGCTTGTTACATGTCGTACATCGACCAATACTCGCTGTAATTGTCTGTTTCAAATGTAAGAAAAGTAAGGCTTCCACAGAGGGCGGGAGTTGCGGGTTCACGCCGTTTTCCAATTATAGCCACTTTATTAATATTGTTTGATTTAATAAATATTTTAACTTAAGTCTCCTCTTTCCGATTAAAAAAATGTTTCAAAACTTATATAAGACCATTGGCAGATCGGGATTTAGTGGGGGTGGGTGTTCTATTATTTTTAGTGTTAACCCCCTCCCCTACCCTTATTGATATACTGTAATGTGTCGTACATCGACCAAAACTATTACATTCAACTGGCATAAGCCACCACAACACCACCTGGATCCTGCACATCACCTTAAAATGTCACTACCAGATATTCATATACCTACCTCTATGTATGTATTCAATTACTTATTTCGTCAGGGGGGTACGAAAAAAAAATTGACCAAAACTACTTGCTGATAAAAATTAAACGTTATTAATAAATTAATGATTTTTTTCTTTATTTGAAACTTTTTGCCATATAAAAGCATTAACTCATGTCAAAATTGTTCTCTGCCAACATAATAAAAGAATAAATTGATTAACAAAATAACAAATTAACTATCCACTATGAATAAAATGTATTTTAAACTTCTCTGCGAATAATCGCTATTCCGGGTAATGTACCTTTGTCCCTTAAAAATTTATAATTTATATCAACAGATAATTAAAGATTAAAGTAATGCTGATTTTAAAATTGGCTTCATTGTTAGGGTAAGGCATAAATAATAAATTAAAGATTTCAAAATAAGTATTATATTGAGAGAGAGGGATTAAGTAACATGAGGAGGGTGATTAAAAGCATCCTTAAGGTTCAGCAGTAGTATATGCTTAGAAGATACAATTAAATATAGCAGTGGAATAATAATAGATTGTTAATAAGGAACCACCAGGGTCAGTTTTCATAATGAAGCTAATGGTATTAATTTATAAATACAATTTTACAGAATAAAAGCTAATACGATTTTTTATCATGAAAATGACGAATATTAGTGATAATATATCAGTTATTAGGTATTAACTAAAAGACTAATAGTATTACTTATAACTTTATAATAAAACAGGACCCAGAGAACTCATTACGCCAACTATCAGCGCGTACGATTTAGAACGCCTCGGCCCTTTTAAGGGATGAAATCGAGCAACGGGTTTATTTTTTTTAATAAAAAAAAAACTACGTTAAAAAATTAAAACGTAACTTAAAGGAATTCAGGAAAAGATGCGAGAATATTTATCAGTTCACTTTATAGATTTTTTTTTTATTACATTTTGTTTGACTCTAATTAACTGAGATTCCGCAACCGGAATGAAAGCTTGCTACCTTGATCAAGAACTATTTACAGTTCTGATTATGCACATTGGTTATTTCATAAATGAACTTAAGAAAATATTGGCAAAGTGTTCGAAATGAAAATATGACAGGTGATATTATTAGTATAATCTAATACTAAAGGAATATAAATGAGAAAAAAACCTAAATATTCTATTAAAGAATATTTTCTTTAATGGAGCATGGTATGTACACCAGCTTGAACTGATTGAGCAGATATCTCAAGCATATTAAGCTGGAAAAAAAAATCATATTACTCTACTTGACTTGTGATAGAAAAAATATTAATCTCCGACGCATTTCAAACTTGTTCGTATACAAAACAAGCTCTTAAGAAGTTTCTATTAATGTTTTCTATTCTCAGCTAATGAATCAACTGTAAGCCCTCTGATTTGAAGTTGTAATTGGATCTAGCAACAACTCAATCAGGAACGAGTCATGGATAATCAAGGATGCAGTCATCGATTATAACTTGTAACTTTCGATTAGTTTTAATTGTTCTACGATCGATCATGTCGAATAGAAAATTGTATCGGATTGAAGAATTTCAGATTGGTAATTCTTTCCACTTAATTCCCTTTGATTGTGAGCAAGTTTTAGTTAGTTTTCTTAGTTTTCACAATAAAAATTCATTTTTTCTTGATCATGTAATGTTAAAATTTTATTTAATATATACGGGCGAACAAATTAAATATTTATGAAAATAGAAACCAAACGAGAGTGAAAAATTAAGGGATGAAAGTGACAATTTGACGAATAAAGCCTAAGTTCCAAGGCGACTGTGATAGTTACAGTGACAGAATTATGTCAAATATAATATTTGCTGCCATCCTTCAATACTTGAATGTAATTACGTATTTATATTAAATAATTAAATTTTTTTTTTTTAACTACCAACTTTTTTTGTTGGTTTTAGTTCATCAGAGAGCTAGATTTATATTTTTATGACAAATATCTGTGTGTAAAGGTTTTTATTAATTATATATTTTTTGGGCAGGATATTTAAGAATCCATAGGGAAGGTTGGCCGTTGGGGAAAGTTGTCAGGAAAGATTTTGCTGCATATGTAATTTTCTTTTACGAGGTGTACTCAGCGTTACGAAATAATTGATAAATTCATTATCACAATAATTCCATTATAAATTATTGATGATATCACAATTTTATCAAAAAATGAAAAGTAAATTTGGTATCGGCACAAATGTATAGAAAAAAAAATCGCTTTCATCACTTGCGTCTTTAGACTGTAATATTGTTTTACCCCTTCAAATAATAAGGGTATTCATGACGTGTTAAATGTAAAATGTTTTGATTAAATTAATTTATTACAACATGCCTAAAAAAGGAAGTTGAGTGAAAATATGGCCACTGAGTGTCTTGTTGATTTTCTAAATAGTGAGGAAGATAATCAAAATGAGCTAATTGACAACTGTCATTACATTACAATTATTGTCATACATAGCTTTATTAGTTATAAAAACATCCAAAACAATACTGACACAAACAAAACACGAGAAAATAATATGTATATTACTACATTTCTTGTTACTACAACAAACAAAATGATCACGAACTCAGCTGGTCTGTTGTGTGACGTTATTCTGTATTTAACAGATCTATTAACAGACTCTCCACCATGTTATATGTTATATCGTTTTAACATGGTAAAAGAAGGAATTATTTCTCCATTTAACATGAGTTTCTCCATGTAACACGCTTTAACATGTTAAACTGAAGATCATGAATACCCCTAATATAGGATATGAACAAAGTATAAAAAACGAAGTTTACAAACCTAACTTATGTAAAGGAAAAACTTTAACATTAATTCAGAAGAAACCAATTTAATATTTGCTCGAATATGTTAAATGTAGCCCATTTTTTTATTTACATATATAGATCATATTTAGGAACAACATTAGACAGCTGTTACTCAAACAGCATATTAATTTAAAATAAAAAGGCTTAGTAACTTGTTTCAAACTGCGCACTTAAATACTTAGGGTCTTCGTTGGCCTTTGGTTGCTGAAGGGTGGCAAAAAATTAAACGATCATAATTCTAAGTTTTAGAAGAAAAAAAACTGCACAGAAGTTGGACGATACTTACAGGAAACATACATTTGACTATTGAACTAATAAATTCTCTTACCCCTGTATGCCAGTTATATTTCATTCATATTAATACGTGGATAGCTCTTATTCTAATGGCTTAAATTAACTTTTAAACCAAACATTGCTGAACAGAGTTTGTAAAATAAATGAAGATATAAATAATATACCATTGTTTAAATGAATAAAATAATGAACTACACATTTCTGATAAATTCTCAGTTTTGTAACTCCTATTTCTTAAAACATTATGTATTCACCATAAAAACAATAATATTGTCAATAAGGGGAAAGAGAAAAAATAGTAAAAAGTTTTGAATGAAATACGAAAATAAAAACACGAGTTCCAAGAAGGTGATTTAGTTTATATAGTATATGGTGACAGATTAAACGAACTCGATGAGGTTAGAACTTATCTATGTACTTAACTTTCTGAACTTATCAATAAGTTAAATTTAAAAAAAATTATATAACTAACATCTTTACTTGTTTCCAAACTAAAAATTAAAATAATGTAATTATATACTTCATTCATAGCAAAGCATAGTTGCAGTTGTAACAAAACTAGTTAGTTCTGGCTACTTATTTAACTTATTAAACATCCTAAAATTGGATACTTTTATTCCTTATTATGAAATTAACGTTGTTGTCGTTACGTTGTTTTTATAATTATAAATTAGCAGTCTGGAAGCGACCTGAGTTACATAGCCCAGCTTCATTGAAAATGCACAAAACGAAGTCACGTCTGGGGTCTTTGACACCTCGAAGCAGTATTTACATTTCTCAAGAATATTTTAATTCAACATCGTTCCTTTGCTAATCTTAGAATTTTATATATTACACGACTTAATTAGTGTCACAATCTGGTTTGACAAGGTATTAGATATTTAGCTTTGTAACTTACAAACAACTTTTTTTTTTAATGCTTGAGTATGTAGATTGCGTATACTTAGTATCTATATAACACTAGATTCAGATTTAATTTTCTAATTTTGGCTATTTAGTCATATTCAAACATTATGAAAATACGATAAATGTTGTTTACATTTAATTTAAGCACTTGCCTATCGGGTCGGGTCGCGGCCATTATGACACCCCAAGAAATAAGTATCCCGATGAAAAATGAAATATTAGCCAGTTGGCAAGCCATGTGGAATGAAAGCCCGCCAAGCAAATTAAAAACGATTAAACAATGGACCACATCAAACCGTTCCAATCTTAGGGAGGAGGTAGCTATAGCCAGATTGAGAATAGGTCATACGAATTTAACTCATGTATACCTGATCAATAAGCAACCACCACTAAAATGTCAATACTGCAACAGTGTACTTACAGTCAGTCACATATTTGAAAAATGTAATTTCTATAGCATGAACTTACGTAGATTGGGATTGGGACCGCGTGTTTCGGATGCCCTGAATTATGACCAGAAAAACATAGAAATGGTTTTAATTTTTTAAAAAAGGAATAATCTTTTGAATAAGATCTAAACCAAAAAGTTTGTCATATGTATTAAAAAATTCTAAAATAAGAAATTATTCAAACTTATTTAGCAATTAATGAATTTCAAATCTTGAAATAGAATTATTAAGTGAGAAACGTGGGCGTTGATGACCTCAGGGCTTTACGCCCAAAAGCCCCAACCAACAACAACTAGCAGACTTCTATAAATCAATTATTTGTTGGAACTATTTCTTATTATAATTATTAATAATATTAAAGATTTGGTTTGGAAATCTATAAAGAAGAAATAATAAAAAATAAGATACGGGGAAAACACTTTTTTTGTTTTTTTCGTGTAATGAATTTGTGATAAAACTTATCTAAAAGATATATTTTAAATATAGTAATAGTATATATACAAATCTAATACAGTTTCGCAAATAGGTAACATTTAATCAGAATTGAAAAAAAAAATTAAGATATAAATACAAACAAAAGTAATATATA
>NW_027113663.1:418101-420225 GCF_000696795.3 Halyomorpha halys | reverse complement strand
TACATAATATATATTCATTATTGTTTAATTAAATAAAATTTTATCCATTTTAGTCTTAAAATATATTTATTCAATTTATAAGTCCAACGTTTCGGCCAATTCGGACATCCTCTGGGTCAATATTAATACAATTTTAGAACTAAATCATTTAAAAACATTTCATGCAGGCTATTCTGCCCAAGTCAATCCAACAAATTACCCTAAACATTAAAAATAAATTGGAATGTATTACCAAATGTAAGCAGTGTAAGTAAGGATATAAATTTAATTTACATAATATATATTCATTATTGTTTAATAAATAAAATTTTATCCATTTTAGTCTCAAAATATATTTATTCAATTTATAAGTCCAACGTTTCGGATATCCTCAGGGACAATCATAATACAATTTTTGAACTAAATCATTTTAAAACATTTCAAAACAATCAATTGTGATAAATTTTCAACAAAGAAGGTGACTGTGATAAATAATTTTCATTTTTAATTTATGTAAAAATTGACTAATTAGGGTAATTTGTTGAATTGACTTGGACAGAATAGCCTGCATGAAACGTTTTAAAATGATTTAGCTCTAAAATTGTATTAATATTGGCCGAAACGTTGGACTTATAAATTGAATAAATATGTTTTGAAACTAATATGGATAAAATCTTATTTAATCAAACAATATTAACCAGTCTCGAGAAATGTTAAGATTATAAATAGAGTATATTCGTGAATGTGATCGTGCTTTATATATCTTAATTAACATATAAAAATTAAAAATTATAAGTTTGAAAATTAAAAATATTTTTACTCTCCTTTTTATTAAAATACCTCAGAGCACGCATAACTTCTCATCATCAGAACAAATTATATTCATATAAATATTTGTGATCACTCACAAATTATTTTGCAACATTTAGAATTTTTTTTTAATGAACAATTATCAAAATGCTATAACACGTCTTTTTGACCGTTCTCCATGGTTAGACAAATGCAACGTATGTAGAATGTAGAAAGGTTGGATAGTAAAAATTCTTATTGATTAATTAGTAATGTTAATTAATTATAACAACACATTAAAACATGATTAGTTATAAATGTACATAAACAAAATCTAAAATCATGTTACATTACAGTTATTATTTACTAATCCTCATTAAACAAAGTAAAATAAGAATTTCGTTTGTTATAACTTATCTGGATGTAACCTTATATTATTTTCAAAAAATTCTAATAATTTTTCTACGTTTATTTTTGCTTATTCTACGAAAATAATATCCGTCATTAAGAAAATATAAAATTATTAAGAAAATATAGAATCCTTAAAATTAATTATTGTACTTTTTTTTATTATTATTTTTTATGCAGGTGGTGGGTTAAAAAAAATCTTTAAAAGTTTCCAAGAATGAAAATTGGACAAAAGATTCAGAGATGCTCGATAGTATTTTAAACTTTTACTTGGGGGAAATACAAGCTCTGCTTCATGTAAATATTTTAAAATATTCGTATATTTCCTCAACATTCTAATATTTCAACAAGTAGAAAGAATATCAGGACTCCCATAAGGACCTGTACAGACATGTACGAAAAGGTTTGACAGGTAAAATATATTGCTATAGGTATGTTTTGAAAATCGGCAAGGTTGTAACAAAGTGAAAATGTTTATTTATGGACTACAACTTTATGACTTTGTCATTTTTATTTTCCCATTGAGTTATTTTCTGAAATGCTATTCACATAAAAATAAATATTTGTGAAATTGGAATTGAATTCCTCTAATTTCCAATACTTCATATGTTTTAGAAATTCAAATATAATTATTACTTGCTAATATTTGTTTCTAAGTTTAGCTGAATCGCTTATGATGAATGAAATAAATTATTATAAGATAGCTTTCATTAATCGCTTATGTTTTTTTTTTATTTATTTTATTTTCAAAACCTCTTTATTTTCACTTGCAATATACAATAATATAAATCGCTTATGTTATAATATTAAATCATTTGATTTCCATTCATATATGTATCATATAGGAAAAGTACATAGGTTCAATGAGTTTGATCCAAAATTTAAAAAAATTAAATTTGTATCTCTCTCTCTCTCTCTCTCTCTCTCTCTCTCTCTATATATATATAT
>NW_027113663.1:386847-417596 GCF_000696795.3 Halyomorpha halys | reverse complement strand
ATATTTTTTGTTGAATTCTGGTAAATTTAAAAGTGAATATTATGCAGTGTGATAAATGAAGTGGATATTGACACAATCAATAAATTTTCATACACAAAGAAACTCAGAACTCGAGCTGAAGCTACCAATCGTCGAATACAATTGAAACAAAATAAAAAAATTCATAAAACCGATTACATTCATAAAAACTAAATTATATGCATCAGAAAATGATCTAAAGGAATTAAAGCTGTAATACATGTTGTTTTTAATTAAAAAATATCTATCTAAAATTTTATTTATCAGGCTCCATTCACTACAACGGCTACCATAGTGGCCTTTATACAATATTACTTGGAGGGTTTTGTTGATCGTAAAAAAAAAAAAAAAAAAAAAAAAAAAACCTTTTAGAAACAAAGTATTTTTGATTTGATGTTATAAAAAATAGAGGTGAATCTAAGTAAATTAATTGTTTCCAGTAAATTGTGTCCATTAGGTGGCATAACACACTTTTGACATGCATCATTATCGAAACATAATGATGAAAACTTGATAAAAGTCAGTTCAAAAGCCACATGTTTTTCGTTGTTTATAGCAGAAGACTAATTAGTTAACCAATAACAATATTTAGCTGAATCTGACAATACTCAATGAACACAAAAATAGCTTAAATAGAATTGTAAAATAAATAACAATATATTAAATTAAATTTTAAAGTTATAATTTAAAAATTTAGAAAATACAAAATGTCTCCAATCAATAAAAAAAAAGAAAAAGAGAACGTTATGTAGAAATTACAAACTTATTTAACATAGTTTTTCGTCTCTTGGACAATGATTTTAAAAATAAATCGAAACATTTTCGCTTATGTTATGTTTTTTGAAATATTAAAAAACATTTCTTTTGAAAATATATTTCCAATATTAACCAATAATGTTACTAAAATTTACAAACTAAAAAAAAATTAAAGTTTAAAATATCGTACCTATTTCCAAATACACTCGAATCCTGGCAGAAAATTGCTCGACAGTCACAGACCTTCCGGCAGTATCCCTAGCACACACTTGACACCTTTCCCTGATGCTTGTTCGAAGGAGACTAAACTTGCAAAACCTCTGCGATCTCAGGTAGAAGCGTAACTGATCCTTAGGAACTGGAATACTGACTGACTTGTTAGGGCAGGTAGCCTCCAGTTATGCCCCAACCTGACAGGGCTGTCACTTCAAGATAACCGCCCTACCTGGGATTTCCATAAATCTTTCTCCAAAACTCAAACAAATATTCGCCGTGCTTTTGATCTTCAAGTGAAGGGAGTACTATTTAGACCTTTCACTTGTCAATACACTATTCTCTGTCCTATAAGGGTCTACATAAAATTACATAATAGTAGTAATAAAAAAAAAGGTTCAAAATATTTGTCAAAGAAATTAGAACTGGACAAACGTTTGCAGTTTTAAGTCGGTAAATTCGAAATTTCTAGTTATTAAGATACAGTACAGATCCTCTGGTATCATGTCGAAAATAATTAATGATCTTATAAATTGAGTTCTCATATAAAGTTTATATATATGAAGTAATTATTTTATTTAAATGAAGGGTATAAAAAATTAAAAGAACTAGAAGAAATTAAATTTTAAATAATATATTAAAAATGAAAACATTACAACCAATTTATGTTCAAATTAGATAATAAAAGTTAATTTTTAAAATTTGTGTAAGAAAAATCTGAAAGATTTTATTTGTATTCCAATCAAATGAATATTTGTAAATAAAAATAATAAGTATATGCCGATACTACCCGAATAATATAAATTTGGTGGAACTCTAATTTCATATTTTAAATATTAAATAAGATATTCATATTAAAAAAGTTGGATAAATTTATTTAAAATTTTTTTACATCTCTATTTTTAATTGTTCGTCAAATAGAACTATTAAAAATAGTATTAATGGCACAAAAAAATTATGACGAATCAAAATATTAACCAAAGTGATTCAGGTAGAGGTTTTTAGAATGTTTTAATCTAGAATTATGAACTTTGAAGGAGATATAATCCTGTTTTATTGAAGCACTTAATCAATTAACTAACTGAAATATAGATCCCCAACAATGCCATTAATTGGAGAACAGGAATCCTTATTATTAATTATTAAAAAGAAAACAAATGTAAAATATTTTATACCAGAATAAATGTAATCAGAAGAAGATTATGGAAAGTAATGAAAAGATAGTTATTTTATATTTAACAAAATAAACTTGCTAATATTAGATATCAAATAAAATTTTGTTTTTTCATTATTTAGAAATGTAAATAATAATTATAGATATTATCAATTACTTATGGAATAGCAAATATTTTAAAATATCATATTACGTATTTATATTTTTACAATTACCACTAATTTATACTTTACAAATACTTTAAGTGTTTCGACTTTATTGTTCCTAATTGCCACTTTAATCCGTCTGAATTTTTTTCAAAATTTTCGTCATGATATTTATTGACTTTTACAATAGGTATATATATTTTTTCAAATGAAAATAATATAAAACTGGAAAGCATTGATAATTTTAAAAAATGGAAAAGTTATTCCTTCGATTCTCAAAGGTAGAGAAGGTCTTTATAATTTTATTGCCAGTAGTAACTCTTCAAAAGTTTTAACCCGTCTCGAATTCAGGACAATTTCTCCTAATATTTCTTTAAAATCATTTATAATTCCCATTATAAAAATTTATACATATAACTTTTAAAAAAATCTTGACCAGTTTCATTACATATTATATCAATACAACACATTCAATTCATAAGTCATAATATTAATATATTAGTTTAACAAACTTAACTCTATTTTTATATTCTAATGATTTATGTCACAACTAATTTTATTTTCCCATTTTCTGTCAAATACTTCTCTATTGTAACAATTAATTAGAAATCTGGTAATATAATTATTATAATTTATATTGATCAATTTTTCATACCACTACTGTCGCTGTTCTGTAAAGCCTGGACCAGTTGTTACACAAACACACACATACACACTTACACCCTATATACACATACTTATCAGAATTAGAACATCTGAAGAATTTGTTTTGACAAGAAAGTAATTTATATGTTTACATTTATTAATAAACATGAAGCCAGAATGACTACCTTCAAAGAAATGTCACCGAAATGAGTGGGAACCATTTTAAGAAAATATTACTGTTGTTAATAATGTATTTTTTTCAGCTCGGTTCACCTTAAGTAATAATAAAAAATGTATTGTGAGCAATTTAATTTGTCGAAATTTGTCTATTCAATAGCTTTTATTTTTAGTTTTAAATGAAGTAACTATGATCGTGCTTCTTCTGATCATCAGACCCAGAGCTATGATTTATGGTGAAAAATAAATGTAAAAATTCAAAGCAAAATTAGTCCAGACAGATGAATATATAAACAACAGTAAAATAGGCGCCAGTTTAGTTAAAGTTACATTTTGATGAATACTCAAGAGATTTAGAATCAAAATAAATACATTTTTTTACCGAAGTTTTTTTTATAGCAATATTAAATGCCTAATATTTTATTACTACATTATTACTGAAATTGATTTTATTATTAATATTACTATTACCTACTATATTGCTACTATTAATATATTATATCTGATTATTAATATATATTTTTTCTTTTAATATTATTGATATGAAATATAACACAATATATTTTTTCTCCAGAATAAAATACACTTCTATGCAATACGTAATAAACTTGAGAAGTGTTATGCCTAGAATAAAGTTCAGTTTTTGTTCTGTTATATACATGTACATATTTTTACATATCTCTGTGCCTTACATGGCCACAATAAGAATTGTTTCGACTTGTTGAAACAGAGTTGAGCTATGGGGCTTCAATAAAACTCTCTATTTCCTCTTGTATCCAATCCTTGCAATCTAAAATCTTTAGTAATCTTTACTTTGACAAAAATAAAATCATCCATAAGGACCTCAATGTTCCATATGTTGCAGATTTGGTCAGAAGCAGATATCAATCCCTCCAGGATAAACTCCCTTACCGCCCAAATCTACTAACTTTCTAATCTTGCTTTCTCTTGAATAACTGATAATCAACAAGAAGATGGCAACGAGACCTACTCTATAAATATTATTGGATTTCTAGCAATGGGTAGGTTCATGTAAAGGCTGTATCATGTCATTGTAATAGAACTCCCATCACATTTTCTAGATGATTTTTTTTTTTTATAATATAGTTGTAAATTTAAATAAATAAAAGAAATTATATAAATATCTGAGATTAAATAAATTTGATAGCGTTATAATAAAAGATGTTTTTAAGAAAGAAAAAAAAGAAGGAATTTCACACGTAAATTACCCTTGTTACAATTCGGTATCGATTTTCACGTCCACTACAGTCACGACATCTTCGTGAAAGTGTCCGGAACAGCTGTCGACTTGATGCATTTCCTTTGATATTACGAAACCACTTAAAAGTGGAATTGCATAAGCCGAGAGAGGAAAGCCTTATTAGAAGTATCAATCATGGTTAATGGAGCATCTGAAATCCGGCGCTTTCGAAAGGGGAGGCGGTTATCCAAAGTTGATTCCTAAACCTGACAAGAGCTTCCCTGCGGCGACAAAGAGGTAGATACAATACTCGCAAGGCCTAGCAGATGGAGCTCGCAGCTGGCGGTCATTGCACCAACCAGTGGCCATTTCAAATCCTTCCACCCTTAAAGCTACCAGGGCAGTCCCCCTAATCCCCACATTGTGTCCTCGGCTTAGCCATCCTCTTTCGACGTCCCTCATAAAATTTATTACCTTTTTCTTACTTCCTGAGCAAGGAAAATATTTGTCCTGCAGAGAATATAAAAAGCGTTCAGAAATGTCCAGATTTGAGTTATGGCTTTAGAAAAATGTAAACATTAGGGAACCCATTTCATCTTTCTACCTGAACGTGTTTTTATTACTCTAGTTTTGAGACAAGAAATATTTTTTTTTATTATTTATTATTGGAAACTGCTAGTAAAGTACTGCTGTAAATTAGTAGTACAACAAATTTTATTTATAGGACTGTAAAAATATATTAATTGTAGAAAGATGGTTGCGGTCAAGAAAGGTACACAATTAGCAGAAAAACTAGTTATTAATTTATTATTCCATCCAGACCATCTTCCTACAATAATTTTTTTTACAACAATTCAGCCACAACAATAATAATAAGAAGAAAATACCTTAGGTTTTCAGGACAAAAGGCTTTCCTTACTAAAACGTCAGCTGTATCTTTTCTAAAATTCCTCTGACTAAAATATTAAAGTTTAGTTTTGTGGATAAATTAATTATCTTATTAATGTGTGGAAAATGTGAGATGTTACGTTTTCGCATTATTAAAAAAAATATTTAAAAAAAAGTGAACTGATTCCGTGGAAACGTACAAAATATTTTTTTTTAACTGTAGTTCAGCTTTGTAAAAACTTCGACTACATTTTAAGGGAAGGAACCTCTGAAAGTTCTGGGAGTTGCATTGTTTTCATTCGAATTAACCAAATTAATAAACTAATAAAAATTGAGTTTCCTTGGAACCCTATGCATAATAGTTTTTTTTTTTTTTTTGTTTTTTTTTCCGTACCCTCCATAAGAAAAGGAAAATAAGTACATGTTAGTTGAGGTTGGTATCCTTTTTCTACCATCGGTATTTGAAGGTTTTATTTAAATTAAACACTGTATGTGAAGGATCAAGGGCGCAAAGTGCGCATTGATACAATGGTGAGAGGGGAGGGTCCGCTTTGCTGGTGGTGATAATATTAGATTTAGACTGCGGAGCCCAAACCTCTTTCACCGGTAAGAACATTTACCAAGGGGACATCTCCCAGGTGGTGGTGGATGGGCAATTTCCCAAAACAGCGGCTTGGTGCAGGCCTTCGATCCATCAAAAAATTTGATGTGTCTCCGGCCAATGTACTCCACACAGAATGCAGCTGGAGCTCATCGTGGATAACAATGTTTCTGGCCCTCTGTAACACTGTTCCTCTTACAATCTCTGTCATCCGCATAGGCAGCAACCACTGCCTTCGGATGCTGGATTGATACCACTGGGGCTGTGAATAGCACAAACAATATTGGTCCCAGCACCGAGCCCTGAGGCACTCCATATGTGGTTCGATCAGTAGTTGAAAAGCTCCCGCCTAAATAGTTCGGTCAGATAATTATTTATTTTTTTAACTAAGTTCACCAAGTAATTTAATCGAGAATCTGTTGTCCTGAGGGAAGTATAGTCTTTAGATTATTCGAAAAACGAACAAAAAGTAAACGGGTTTCCAATTGGAAAATACTTTTAAAAATATGGATACGAAATTCAATTGGCCATATATTGGATAATACTTAATCGGAAGACTTTTTTCCCATGATTACATGTATACTTTAAAATAAAACCTAAAACCTTAAATTTTGAGTGGAAATTGTTAATTTTGTTTTGTTGGTCTTTATGTACCTGAGGCGATGCATGTCTCTTAGGCTTTCTTTTTAGGAGTACAGGGTGCTCCTCCAGTCCTAACCAAAAATGGTAAAAGATATATTGTCTTTATTTTTTGGATAACTTCGATATAAGTGAATTTATTGTAAAGAATATTTTCACTTCATACTGTTTTTTTGTTTTTGTTTTTGCTTTCCTTGAAGTTCTCGCTCGCTGAATCCAAAAATAGTATTTTTGTTCATTGGTCTACTTATGTGTGTATCTTACACAATGACAAAAGGTTATTATAGAATAGAATAAACTATAATGTTTTATTTTATCAGTACAGTTTTTCGAAGCGTAAGACGGCAGCCAAAAAGGTTGACAAAATTGCAAAAACTATTTATTGGTACGTTTCGACCCTATTTGCAAGCTTTCATCAAGGTTAAAAACGGTCAACATTTTAGTGGACATTGAGATCTTTCTAACTAATTAATTCAAGACATATTATTTTTTTTTAAATTAATTGTGAAATGAAATAATTTTTTTAATTGTATGTTTAATATTTTCAACTAACTCATACTTTCATTCACGTACTAATATTCACTATTAAAAAACAGCCATTTGCATATTTAATTGGTCAAATTTTTAAAGGTTATCATTAAATAAATATACTGTTGGATTGAACAACTCTCTTAGCAACAATAACCTCTAAATTCGGAATAAGTATTCTAAAAAATAAATGATTGATGATCTTTTATCGTCCATATCTGATTTGGTTACCGTCGCCGCCTTTCGAAATATGAGATAAGGTACACGAGAATTATAAGTCTTATCTCTCCGCTACAAAAATACTGAATCACTGAATAATTTGTTGTTTTTTTTAGTGCACAGTTAATGGACTACAGAAACCAGTAAGCTGTCTGCCCAGCGGTCATTGACTTGGTGCTAATTGACTTTAAGTTCTTTAATTAACAATATTTACAATTAACGTTTTTATAATTTCAGAGTTATTTTAATACTTCTGCGGTGGGATAAAAACTTTTAAATGGGGCTTTATTAGGCAAAATTAATTAAGTGAAATAATAATAATATAGTATAAGCGATTATATATTACACTTGTACTGTCAAATGTATTGATTCGTCTGGCATGTTAGAATGATATTTTCATGCCATTAAAATGACATTTAAATTTTTAAAAACTCTTCATATACATTTTGCCGGAATATTAAATGAAATAGATATGCGTGTGATATAAACTTTATAAAGCTAATCTCCTTTAAAGCTCGAGTATACAGTGATAGTTTTCTGTCCTAGCAGTACTGTCTAGAAAGCTAGATAGTCGGAGAGTGTAGTAATGTCATGTCGTTATAGCAGTCAGTTGATTTACATCCCTATCATGAATACCATTGATAAGGTTAAGAACAAAATAATCAATAATTATCAAAATATATTTTTTTCCCCGCCCAATAGCTATTACAGTCGGATAAGGAGCGAGAGTTCAGTGTCAAGAGTGCACGGTAGTTAATGTGGCATTAGATTCACTGCCGCAACTATTAGGTCAGACAGTTAATAATATTATGATGGGACCAAACATAAATTTTACACCATGGTCGTGGTTCCAAATAATATTGTATACTATCAGTAGTAAACGAAGCTTTATGGTGTTTTTGCGCCTTCAATCGTTACAAACTCTATACCGCAATACGTGTAAACACTTAACAAATTATACATATGCTACAACGGTAAACTAATGCGGTAATTTCTTAATTCTTGTGCGGCTTCCATATAAATTTTTCTGGTAGTTCTACTTTTTTTCCGTAGCCATTTAATCCTCTTATGCGCAGCGGTATATATATATTTCAAATAGTTTTATTTATTATTAATTTTTTTTATTTATTTTGTAGTTCTACCATAGCTTACTTTAAATTTTATGTTATTTTATGCTTCTCCTCTTTTAACATTATTTTTACTATTTTCCATCTTCTTTTAACATTGATGAAGCCCTGCAAAGTAGTGCATAATTAATATATTTTGCATTTGTTCCTCTTCTAACAAAAGAAAACTAATAACACGCGTTCAATTTACCATCGATATTACTACTAAAATTTCGATTTTTTTTTCTTCATGAAGATATTAAGTATATTCGTTCTTATATCCTTAAATTTGAATTTTGGTTGAATCCTGGTCCAGTTCCACACATCGCTACAAATCACCTCGAATGTTGAAACGGCAATTGTCAAGAGACCTATTGTAAGATAAACTCGAAAATTGGAGTTCTGGATTAATGGTCAGATGCTCCGCTCATGTAGTGTTTGCGGCTTTAGGACACTAACTCAGCCTCCACTGGCTTATTACAAGTCACGTGGTGAGAGGGCAGCGCTGGGATCTCGAAGAGTCCTGCTCTCCCCTCTTCCCTATGCGTGGGGATCCTTAAATCGAGAGCGTAAATGTGATTAGAACTTTTATTTTATTCTTATAAATTTGTTGAAAATTTTACTTATTTCATTTTATTCTCATTTCTTCATGTACATAGTTTGATAATATTCGTTTTATTTATCTTCCTGTTTATATGCATAAAGAGATTTTATTTATATTTTTATTAGCATTATTATTTTTACTTTTTTTTTTTTCAATTTTGGTATGAATGTGATCGTTTATCAATTAATTATTGCCTAAGGTTGTAATATTTATCAATAAATGCATTTTTATTTAAAATAAAAAAAATATATATGTGAATTATGACACTACGCAATTATGTTAAGTAATCACATTTAATTTATGTAGGTTCTTTACAAAATCTATAGAAAACGGATTGTTGGTCCCTCTTGCCTCATACGGGTCCACACCAGAAATGGTTGAAGAGTTTCAGATTAGTCTACTATATATCTTCTAATTATAATACCTCTTCCTAATCAAACAGAACTCGAAATCATAGAATATAGCACCAGAGGATAATCATGATAATTTTCTCCGACAGTAATATTCATAGTAGGTTACACGAAAGTCCTTAGAAACCTATCATCCTAATCTTCCCTTCCAACTCCCGTCGAGCGTATAAAAAAGAATGAGAACTCTCAAATTATGATTATGGAACCTGTTGTATACCCGTGGCTGTGGCCAAAGGGAAGGCGAGAAAGGGAAAAGCTAAAAGAACTAGAAGATCATGACCACGAACATGATGTGGAAGTAGGCTGCGCCGCCCACTACGGCCGTACTAGTTATCTGATTTATATAGCTACTATCGCCCCCCACGCCTATTATTTACACCGGCTATGTTCTATAAGTGCTCATCTGTCCCGAGGCCAACTACGATGTAAATTGTCCCATCTTCGTTTGCATTCAGTTCGTGTTTCCGTCCCTGGGGATATTCGTACCGAGGGGTTGTTAAAATCTCCAACATGCATATTCCATCCTACGTTGGTTCTAGGGCCGCGATGTTTTATTTTCTCATCCCTTATGGGTGCATAACAATCAGTCTTCCCGAGCTTACAAGGAGGTGTGAGTTCCTTTCCCTAGCTAACATTTCCTGTTTAACAGAATTATAGGGCTTCTACCGACGGGTAGATTATCCACAAGACTGTATCACGGCATTGCAAGATAACTCATATCAAATTTACTTTACATTTACTTTGGTAGAAGAAAAAAAAGTTTTAGTATCATGTAAATATATGTATTGTATATATGTCTAGTCATAGATTGATGGGTATGCTGAGTATTGTACCAACCCAATGTATTTGAGCAGCATAGCTAAATAAAGCATTTATTTAATGTTGTAAATTTAGTTGAATAAAAAAAAACATGAATGTGGTATATTAGTTATACTTTCATTTATCTATGTATAGAATGTAAATTAAGGAAAATTTGTCAAAAACGAAGAGTATTAAGAAACTGAAATTATAAATTTAAGGCGGGTATATGGTCTGGAGTATGGCAGACACTTTTTTGTTAAAATCCGCGCGGAAGTGCAACTTTATTAAATTTATTTTTAACATTTTTTTAGATTTTATCCTGAACGGTGCTAACGATTTTGATTAAACTTCATGAATACAAGATAGGTCACTTTGCAAAAGACCTTCCTCTAAAATAACTTTTTTTTTTGTTACATAATTTATTTATTGATATTTACAACAAGTAAATTTGCTGTAGGTGACATAGTGACATGATAAAAACATGTGGAGAATCTACCCACTGATAGAACTCCAATAACATTTCTAGAGGAGAAGATCTCGAGGCCATCTTCTTTTCAGACGCCTAGGAGGATTATTAGGTGATGAAGGAGAAGCCAGGTTAGAAACAAGTGGATTTGGGTGGTTGAGAAGTTTAAAATAACTTTAATTTTGTTTATTTAAAAAAAATGGACAGTTCTCATTGTTAGCAATAATAAACAATAAATTATTACATCCTTTTGATTTATTTAATATTTTGGTTTTAATTAATGGGATGATTTGAGGCTGTAATTGAAAATTATAACTTTTTAAACAATTTAAAATTTTTGAAGCTCGTCCTAGTCATAAATTTTTCAAACGTTAGATCACAGGTGAGAAAAAGTTGGGTGGAAATTATAGAAGTACAGGTCTTCCATAATCACAATAAGTAAGACTAAATTACTAAACTTCATTATAAAAATGAAAATAGAATTAAAAAAAAAAACTATCCATAAACTCCAACGAATATAAAAAATTATAGAGCGCAACGGATTTACAGTAGATCCCGTTATTTACCCGAGTCTAAGGAAATAACTCCGCTTATGCCAGGACTCGCTAATGTAGGAGTTACGGTATCTGCAAGAGTATAAAGGTAGCAAGGCAAACAGGAGGTATCCAATTATTAGAAACGGGGATTTAAAAAAAAAAAAAATAATATCAATAATACAATAAAAGAGCTTCGACTATTGTACTAACGATATAAAAGATAACTTTATGTTCAAAACGTGGAAGTTGCTATTGCCAGGAACAAAAAGTAAGCTGTCATTCTTATTTATTTTATTCGTTAATTATTTATTTAAGTCGTAGTTTATACATTATTATTATATTTTTTTATTGTTATCATAATTATATTATTCGATGTTTAAATAATTTTATCTTTTCTAATTTACTTTCAATAAGTAGAAATAAAATTGTTTTTAAGATAATCTCAATCAATTATTTGATGAATAATAAAAAAATAATTTCGATCATTCACTCCACTTTTTCTGCGTGACCAAATTGTTTTTAATTGAAAATTGACCTAAAAGGGTAGGAAGGTCCAATCCGATAAGGGCAAATATGTCACCAAGGAGAGAGGAGTTGACGATGAAATACAACATTGAGTTATGTAATTAGTAAATAATCACATTCAATAATTAACAGTGTATTATTATTTATATCTTCAAATTTTAGGTAAGAAGGTTAGGAGCCTCAAAACCTGGCTTTCAGGGGACTCCAAAATTTTCGCCTTTGGATCCCTGATACTAGTTTAGTGTATATTTATTACATTAATAAACACATATATGAGTACCAAAACGTTAAAAAGGTACAAAAAAAATATCAATAGTAACTAACGTTTCGCCCCACAAGGCTTCATCAGGGATTATTGAGAAAAAGATACAAACACTTCACAATATAATACAAATATACATATGAGGTTGTAAAAAAGATCATATATATAGAAAGAGGGCATAGCAAATCCAAATATTAATTAAACTATAGGGTGTTTTTTTGAGCCCGATAGAACTTGAAATTGTAAAAAATAACACAAAAAATTAAATTGTAATCAAAATTTTTTTTTTATTCGAAAGATCAATACGTGACATTAACATTTGAAAATGATTTCGGGCATATGGGCACCGCGGCTGTTCTTGACGAAGCGCATTCTGGACGTCCAATTTTGGCCGTATGTCACGAATAACACGAACAATGCTGGCCTCCAAGGCGTCAATTGTTGCTGGTTTATAAGCATAAACCAGTGACTTCACGTAGCCCCACAGGAAATAATCGAGAGGTGTCAAATCGCACGACCATATGCGGCAATTTTGCTTATTAACAAACCCGTTAAGCCAAAAATGCGGCTCATCGCTGAACACAATTTTACAGAATGCGCTTCGTCAAGAACAGCCGCGGTGCCCATATGCCCGAAATCATTTTCAAATGTTAATGTCACGTATTGATCTTTTGGATTAAAAAAAAATTTTTTATTACAATTTAATTTTTTGTGTTATTTTTTACAATTTCAACTTCTATCGGGCTCAAAAAAACACCCTATATTTATTGTGAGCCGGCGTTCACATATTGCAACGCTTTATCAGGGTTAAAAAAGAAACAAAAAAACTAAAATAATGTAACAAAGTAGGAGAATGGATAACATGAAATAAAAGTAAACTAAGCTGTGGTAAACTAAAGATGATTTGAAATATGTGAAAGTTCATAGCAATAAGTATAAATAAACAAGAATAACTTCTTATCGTATCAGACAATAAATGAAAACGGAAATAGTAACAACTAGAAAAGCAAATAAAATAGAAAAAATACAGTAGACGCTAAAAGACAAAAAATAAGGTAAATAAGAATAAAATAAAGGTCAAGAAAAAAAGGAAATAGTGGACAAAATACGACACCCACTTTACTGAATGGAGGGTAAACACGAAAATGAACTGAAGGTGGATGACAGAATAGAGGAGTGGCGTGGAATTGGCGGTTAAGAAATACGGTACATTTGAAAAGCAAAAAGAAATATTAAATATATGTAGACAATGTTACATATAAGGGGGAGAAATTATATAAAATATATACATAGATAAAATTAAAAAAATAACATTAAAAGAAGAGATACAATAAATTCAAGATAGTGAAGAAAAGAATATACACAAAATTGAATAGAGGTACAAAAGTGTGTTAATTTATATAATAAAAGCATTAATTATAAAGTAATAAAAGTGAGAATAGCTGAATATAAATATATAAATAAAAATATAAAACATGAATATCAAACACTAATACATAGAATATTTTATATATTATGCAGGGTCAATCAACGATCTTCCAATTAAAAACCATAAATATAGATGTATGGGATATTAACTAATAATAATCATGAGTGATAGCATGTAATGTGTATTGTGAATATTTCAGTAATTGTATGGTTATGATTATTTTAAATGTACCTCAAGAGTATTGTATAGTGGAATGATAATATGTAAGAGAGTGAGGAAGTTAATGAGGTGTAAGCTAAGTATGGTACATTAAACTCAAGCAGGTTTGTAAGTGTAAGTATATGGAAAAATAAGTTAAGCCTCAGATAATCAGTCTTCATTTTGTTGCGTCACATAAATTTATTTTAAGGCAGCAAGATATAAATTATTTTTCGCAGTGTGAAAGGTGTTACAAAAACTAATTTCTGAACAAGGACCATTCATCGGTAAAATAACGAACCATCTTGGGGTACCGCACGTTAACAAACAATTGATTTTGTGTAAGTACCAAACTGCCGTCCATTGTATAACAGCGCATGTTGTATTTATGTATGGTGACCAGAGGTCCGGAAAAGAGAAAGACAGGTACGGGAGCGCACAATGAACCCTCGCACTCCGCTCGTTGGCATTCCACTGTCTTCCTCAACGGCTTTTTATCTAGTCTTGGGGGTCGGCATCTTCAGGTATTCGGTCCTCCCTTTATTTCGAATTCGGGGGGTCTCGAACCCTTGGGGTTTCTTTAAGAACGGCACAATTATCTTCCAAGAACCGCCTGATTATGTTGAGATAGCGACTGTCATTCTTCAAGTCTTTGGTCTCTACCGATTTGGCGGAAATGAAAAGTGTGGGTATGTTAAGAATAACAAAAATGAAACTATCATTATTATTATTATTTTAATACGGAATAAAAATAGCCAACTTCAAGCTACAATAACTCTAATTAACTAATAGTTAATATGCAAATAAAGTACTATTTAATTGCAGAAGTGATAAGCGTATTATCTCTCCCCCCCTAGTAACAATCTAATATATATTTTAATCTTGTCTTCTGCTTGATTAACGTCTGGCAATATTCTTCTTCAATAACTTCTATAATTTCAATTATATTATTTCAAAAATTTTCAATAATTTCTTAACATCCTGAATGAAACAAGTATTAAAATTATTGTTGTGATCTCTTAACTTATCCGTTTCTTCCGAGTTCAAAAACATGTTAAAAAAATATTAATTATTCATTCCAGTCAACTACTTACCCAATTTACTCATAACTCGGAGATATTTAGGCCAATTAAAGCTGAGAGGAACTGTTTCGCAGAGGAGGGAGGAATAAAAAAAAAATCTCGCCTGAAAGGATTGCCGTGCACTTCTTGAATTTTTTTCGATTTATACTGTTTCAGTTCCGACCCATTCCTCAAGAAAATATATTAACATTTCCATTTTCCTTTATTCAAACCCAGGCAACTTTTTTACTTAGCTCAAACATTTTCCCGAGATCAGTTTCGACGAGGAAAAATCTTAAATACTTATGTTTGTGTGCACCTATCACAAGGCAAGAATATAAAAGCGCATTTCTGAATTTCTAACGCTAAAAATTCTAATAGCAAGGACCTATATTATCCTAAACAGCAGACAGCACGAAAATTCCAGACACAGTAGGGGTATTCATGATGTTATGTTAAATGTAAAATGTTTTACCATGTTAAATGTTATATAAGTATAGGATTGTAAGCAGCCTTATTTAAAGTCATGTTAAATGCATAAGAGCTTCTAGCGGATTTTCTGAGCAACTCTTTTCTTTCTTCGCAAACCTTTCTTTCCAAAACTTCTTGTTATTGTTTACTTCTACGTTGCGATTAAGGTAATTTAATAAAAAAAATCCTAAAGTGGAAGTCATTACATTATTATTATTGTCATCCTTTGCTTTATTAGGTATAAAAACATCCAAAACAATACCAACACAATAAAAACACAAACTACGAGCAAGTAACCTAACACAACAGACAAAACGGTGAGGAGCTCAGCTGGTCTGTTGCTTGATGTCATTCTCCATTTAGCAGACCTAGTAACAAACTATCGACCTTGTTATATCGTTTAACATGCTCAAAGAAGGAATTATTTCTCCATTTAATATGAGTTTTTCTATTTAACACGCTTTAAAATGTTAAATTAAAGATCATGAATACACCTATTAGCTAAAGTACGAAAACTTAAGCCTTTGTTCGAGAAATCAATTTTTATATAGACTTATTTATAATAATTTCTCAAATAGTTTTGCTTAAATCTTACCAATAAAAATGACCCCGAAGGTGTTTTGATTTCTTTTATCATTTACGATCAAATAATGTAGAGTACTGGTGAGGGACTAATTTTAAATCTTAGTTATTTATTATTCTCAGAGAAACTATTTTCTTCATTTCAATTTTTTTTTTAATCATTATAGTTTTTATTTAATAATAACAATAAAAGTTGACACAATTAAGAGCAATAATGTTCTAAGTGATCATTCGTATCCTATCGTATGTATACATATGATACGATATACAAAGACTAATTAAAAAAAAATCAGATAAAAAATTATTTATAATAATAATACTAAAAAAAATATACAAATATGATATAGAGAAATAAAAATATAAATCAATATAATAAAACTATAAAATAAGTACAAAATAATTTATATATAAAATAAAAAAAATTAGTTTAAAGTAAAAATAAATTAATTACATTTGACATACATTCGCACCGATATACAATATGCATATTCAGTATAGGTAATTCTGACCCAAGCATAGCCGCCCTCATGTAACATAAAAGGCAAAGCAGGGCTCCAAGAGATCCCACTGCTCATCTCTCAGCCGCATCACTGATATTGAAAGCCAGTGGAGTAAGAGCAATAGAGCTTTCAGCTGTCTAGAATCCAAATTAAAATAATTTACCAGTATATTACGTATTGGAAGAAGGTAGTTGTCCGTATGAAGTAGATTGGAAGAAGATAGTCCGGATGGCGGTCAATAAAGGTATCAAAATAGTACAAGAAAACTATTTTTTGTTAACAAACGTTTCGCCCCACGTTGCATGGCTTCTTCGGGGCTTATAAGAATGATGTTCTGTTACCAACATCATTCTATCGACCTAAGTTGGTTACAGAACATCATTCTTATCAGCCCCGACGAAGCTCTGCAAAATGGGGCGAAACTGTGGTTAACAATAAATAGTTTTTGATACTATTTTTAAACCTTGATTGACCGCCACCCGGACTATTTCCCTCCAATATATTACATATTGTTTTAATTTTCTTTGAGTACAAAATGATTGCGAGAAATTGCTTAAGCTAAGTTTCGTTTTATTCATTTCAGAATTCCAAGAGTATTTGAAACATTCCTACCATGAAAAGAAGTATCGTTAGGAGAATAGTGATAGCTACACCGCACTAAACCTTACTTCAGAAACATAACGTGTAGAATTATCAGGCTGGTTAATTAACAAATCTCTAAAAAGTTAATCCAAAGTGAATCGAAAGGCAGAACGAAACGTGGACATGAAACTACATTAAGTTCTTATCAATCCAGGTTTAGAACACGGAGGTCAGAAACCCCCTTTGGTAGTATCGGTACCTCCGGGTTCGCTGAGGATAGTTATTTATTATATATTTTTTTTATTACTTATAATAGGTTTAGAAAGGAGAAAGCTGGAGCTAGCCCAGGAAAAGGATAGATATCGTTTTCTAATCCCCAGGGGACTTACTCAGCTATAACCGCTGCTGAACTGGTTAGTTTTTATCCTAGCTTGCGCTCCTCGGCCAATCATGCAAAAAATCTGTCTACTCTTCGTACTGGCTACCTGAGTTCACTTCTGTTCAAGTGATCAATTTTAATTTTTTGCTAAATTATAACTAATTATTTGCAATATCTTAGATGATTAATTAAGTTTTATTATATTTTCAAAAACCATATTTAAAGATTACTGCACTAAAAGTTCACCTACTATTTTTAAAAACAACCTTTTTACAATTATAATGAAATATAGAAGAAAAAAATAAGTGTGTTATCTTAAGAGCCCCTATTAAACAATTTTAACAACCACTAAGTCTGGTTATAATTTTAGAGCCATGTATTTAATTATTAAGCTGTCAATCGGACCAAATTTGTCGCTAGAATGTTAAATATTTTGATCCACTTGTTGGAAAATAAAATGTTGAAAACCCCAAAAATCGTAAAAAGAATATGCAAGGTTTTTTCTGAAATTACCAAAAAGATATATGGACAATTTTCGTAGGTCATACAGATATCGTGGGTTTTTGATCTTTAATCTGACACAACATTATAAATTGATCATAGCTGAGAAAATGATACATAACACAACTTCCACAAAAAAATAAAAAATTAGTAATACTGTATAAATTGGGAAAATTAAATTATTATAAATATTCATATAATAGGTAATATTAATTTATAATCGTAACACTTTTTTGAGACTGTTTAATATTGTTTAAATAAATAATAAATAAAATTGTATCCATGTTAGTCTCAAAACATTTTTATTCCATTTGTAAGTCTGACGTTTCGGCCAATTCGGCCATCCTCAAGGACAATCTTAATACAATTTTAGAACCAAAACATTTAAAAAGCTACTTCATGCTGGCTATTCCGCCCAGGTCATTTTTATCAGTCCTTAAAATACCCTAATTAGTCAATTTTTTACACTAAATTAAAAATTAAAATTATTTATCACGGCCAACAGTAAAAATTATCAAAAAAATTTGTAACCTTCCCTACAAAATGTAGTAGTTCCCTGAGTAGAAGATTTTTACGGCAATGTTGGAGGTGGCAGATTTCTGTCAAGGTAAGAATGTGGACTATTCTTAAGCGTGCTAGAGCAACAAGCGGTACCTGCAATAGGATGTCGACCATGGTTATACTAATCTTTTTATTTCTTTTAATTTACTCGAAGAGCTTTCTTCTACATGACCTGCCATCTCATTTTCTAAGGATAAGATTTCTAAAGGAGTAAGAACGGCGGGGCCACGGCCAGCGAGTGTGAGTGCCTCTCTGGCAGCTTCGCGAGTTCTTTGCAAACGATGCCAATGTGGCAAGACCCAAATGATGTCGGTGGTGAGCGAAAAGGCTGCTGTCACATGCCAGTGAATTAGACTGTTAGACCATGTGTGAGACTTGGTTTTTTAGACTCAAAACTTCGAAATTTTGCATTATCACAATACTTTCCATATATAGTTAAATAAAAGTAAAAAACAGTAAATATGATTTTATAAGTTTTTCCCTTGCCTGCAAATAATCAATTTTTGACAAATTGTGAAGAGTTTTCATTTCATTTTTATGCTTTATTTATTTATTTATTTTTTTTGTGTATTCACAACTTTTCAATAAAATCCACTTCAAGAGGCGAATAAATTACACACTATATACCAAATGGTAGCCATTTTGAAAAATCAATCTCTATAGGAATCTAGGTGAAACTAACAGGAAGTATATTTATTGCCTTGAATAATAAAATAATCTTTTATGATTTTACCTATGAGATTTGTAGTTTATTTCTTAAGAATACTTTTGTTAAGCCGTCAATAGCTAGGTCACAGTAGATAATTTGTTCTGTCACATTAAGGGGAGTGTTAAATATTTTACGATGGATTTAAGGATTTAAAGGATTGGGATACGGGAAGTGTTAGATGGTTTAGTGGAAACTTTTGTGAAAGACAGAAAATTCGTATAACAATTTATTATAAACAGTTTGGAGGGGATCTCCTATGAATATTTCAGAACAGATTCATGTCTATTGTATTATTAATTATTTTTTACAATATTCTGTATTATTTCGAATGATTAGCAAGACAGAAAAAACAAAAAAATATACATTCGGTTTTCTAACTATTTGATAAAGGAATAAAAACGACAGTAGAATTACTAACAAAAACTAAACATTTTAAAATTTTATTTCTAAGATAACATAGCCCTGTCTATACCGCTACAACCCTCGAAGGTTCAAGGGTGTAGTAAGGAAGTACGGTTGCTCAAGGAGGGAGTTTAGTCAGAATCACCTGATTTTTACTGACATAAGGTTTCCACTTTATGAGGCTGGGTGAGCCCCAGAGGGCTACTGAACCCTGACCCACGCCTACCGTGAAACAGAAAATAATTATCTGCCACAGCCGGATTCAAACCTGGATCCTTGAAATAAGTAGTACCTTACCATTGAGCTACCCGCTCCCTAAAAGATCCCAACAACACGCGGTTTTCCCCGGCCGTGACCCATCCAAGTACTAACCACGCTCAACGTTGCCTAGCTTCGGACAAGGGCTGGTGTGCTGGTATGGTCGTTGGCTATTATTTTATTTTGGCAGTAGTTTTAACTATTTACATTAACTTTTTTTTTTTAATAATTTATTTATTGTTATTTACAACTACATATATACACATCAAATAAATTTGCTGTATGTGATATTATGACATGATACAAACATGTGGTGAATCTACCCATTGATAGAACTCCAAAAACATTTCTAAAGGAGAAGATCTCGAGGCCTTCTTCTTTTCAGACGCCTAGGAGAATTATTAGGTAGTGAAGGAGAAGCCAGGTTAGAAACGAGTTGGTTTGGAAGTTTATTATGGAAGGATTGGTATCTGGTTCTGGCCAAATCAGAAACATAGGGGACATTGAGGTCCTTATGGATGATTTGATTTGTGACAAAGTAAGGAGCATTAAGGATTTTACGAAGGATTTTGGACTGTAAGGATTGGATTCGAGAGGAATTAGATGGTTTAGTGGAGTTCCATAGCTCAATTTCGTATGTCCAGACAGGCCTTATAATAGTCATGTAGATCAGTCTTTTGTAATGGATTGGAAGTTTGGACCGTTTGTTTAGTAAATGTTGTAATAGTCGGAATCGACGACCAGTTTCCTGTCTTTTTAGTCTTGTATGAGGATTCCATGTCAGTCGTTTATCCAGATTTAGTCCTAAGTAACGGATCTGTAACAGGAATAAGTGGAGTATTATTGAAAGATACTGTGTGGCAAGACGAAGAGTAAATGTGATTTGGTGAGATTTATTGGAATTTATTTTAATCCTCCAGTTTTGGCACCATTGTTCAAGGTTGGTGATGTGGGATTGGAGAGATTGGGATACAGTACATTAACTTTAAATTTTCCGTTTTTAAAAGTTTGTTAAAATTAGGTTCATTTATAAAATAATGGTCTATATTTATAATTTCTCAATTACTGACTGTTATAATCTTTACATTTATAAAACGTGTCGCTTTGACGAGTTTCAAATTCATAATTATTCAATAAAGTAATGAGCTGATCTACTTACAGATAACAGTTACAAGGAGAAAGCCAACTCAATCATTCAACTTGAAATGAATTTGATTCTGACCTGAAAAAAATAAATAATTGATTACCATTTTATAAATAATTATTTAAAACAAAAAAAAAAATGAAAAAAAAAAGCGAAGTATTTGGTATGTGGGACGGTTGTATGGCGTCAGTCTGTAAGATCCCATCTGAGAGCGGCGGTAGATTCCTCTATAAAAAAGACGTAGACAAAAAACTACAAAATACCTCTATCGAAACACGGCGCTTATCTACCCAGCCATTATTTACAGCTTTTCGTCGTCCAGGCCCTTAGTCCAAATCATCTCATTTTATTACCTCAGGCCAATAAAACTAAATTGGACAGCTCGGAAACAATTATTCTATATAATTATCATTTAGGCGTTGAGGGTATGAAAATTTAGTTTTGCATTACTATGACGATCAGATAATAAATGTCTAACGAGCCATTTATAATTGGTTTAGATTTTTCAACAGATAAAATATTTTTTATTTAACCTAAAGCTATTACTTTCTTAACCAATTAATATTTAATATATCATTATCATCAATCATCAATCAATATATCATTGAATATAAATCCAAGTATATCCCCCACCTATTTCTGAACGCAAGTACTTCGATAACGCTTATTGATGTGTTACAATTATGAGTTTAAAATCTGAAATATTTTTGAAGTAAAATCAGCTAGAGCCAAAAAAGGTGAATTTCAATAATAACTGATATGTATAACTAGTATTATGTATGAAGTTGCAGGCGCAACTTACTTATTTCTACGCCATAACCCCTAATGAAGACCTGAAACTCAGGTCGAAACGTCGGCATAAAATAAATAAATATGATTTTGTTTATTTATGTTGTTCTTTGCTGACCGCACTCAAGACAAACTTCTCCAATTATAACTAGTATTAATTTGGTGAATCAAAGAGTCGATTCCTCTGAGGAAATAACACTCTCAAATGATTCATGCGTAAGAATTACAATTTACTTGGGTTTGATCGATTCTCTTGATTCTCAATTCAGGATACTGAAAAAAGTGGGAATGGAGTTTCTTAAAAATAATACTTTTTATTTATATATGGAACACAGAAAAGGAGAGAAAAAATAATAAGATAATGAGGTGTAGATAGTCGTCCGTAGGTTAATTTCGTGCCGACGTTTCGACCTAAGTTTCAGGTCTCCATCAGGGCTATAAAACGAAAAGAGCTAATAACCATCATTCAGAGAAAAATAAAATTGAAAGAAATAATAAACTAACAAATTTGGAAGTATACGTAACAGTGAATTAAATTTAAAAAAATAGTTAATTGATTTATTAAAATTAAGTTTCATTTATAAAATAGTGATATGTACTAGAATACTAATTTCTCAACTACTGGTTGTTTTAAATCTTTACATTTGTAATACAAAATCATACATAAAGACCTTAATGTTCCCTATGTAACAGATCTAGCCCGAACCAGATATCACTCCTTCCATTATAAACTCTCAAACCCCCTAGTTTCTTATCTTGCATCCTCTTCCATTCCTGACAATCCTCCGAGGCGCCTGAAAAGAAGATGGCCACGAGACCAGCTAATGTAAAATGTCATTAGAGTGCTACCAATGGGTAGTTTCTCTACACGCCTGTAACACTCCAATTTAACTTAGATCAGATTTACTAAATGTATCATAATGTACAGTTGTAAATAGCAATAAATAAATATTAAAAAAAAAAAAAATTATAAAACAAATCGCTTTGACCAGTTTCAAATTCATATTTATTATAAGATTTTTTTTCTCTGCTACTGTCTAGTTCCATTCTTATCAATAAACTATTTTTTATTATTTAATGCACTGTTATGTATACTTCCGAATTTGTTAGTTTATTATTTCCATTTTATGTTTCTCTGAATGATGGTTGTTACCTCTTTTTGTTTTATAGCTCTGATGAAGACCTGAAACTTAGGTCGAAACGTCGGCGCGAATCAATGATTTTTTATTAATTTATGTTTTTTGCTAACCACACCCCCAACCATATCCTTCACCTTCCTCATAAATAAAGTATCAATAAAATAATCGATTCATAATAATGAATCGATTATTCTAATAATGAATCGTTAGTAATTTTTAAGTAAAAACATACGAACTTATTCATCTCTAAGATTTTTGTTGTTTGTTAACTCCACACCGATGTATAAATTTTAAAATAAAATTTTTACGTGTCATAACTTAAATCCCTACAGAACTTAGCTCTGATTATTTCTCCAATTCAGCATGCAGGAGCCTTAAAAGTGATTTGAAATATGGTATCTTCATGCTTGCGGACTTTTAAAAAAAAATATATCTTTGAGAATTTTGAGATATCCACAGTAAACCTTTTCATATCCTGTTTATGGAATATGTAGAATCTCTTAGTGTTAGGCTGGCCGCATATTGTTGGTTAAAAAATCACCAATAAGAGGGTTGAAAGTAGCTTACTGTTTTCCAAGCACCCACCGACAAGAGAATAGTTGTTCAACATCAATTTCAAAACGGATTTCGTCGAGAATGCTTGGGCTTGTGTTCTTGTTTAAAAGAAATTGAATCCATCCATCGTTTAACACCAGGTTTGTAGAATTTATCACATGAAAAGTTAAGAGCAACTTTTCAATCGCAAGTGTTCGAAGACTGGTGTGAACATATGAGACTATAGAAAAATCGAAAGTGTTGATTTTTTTTAGTTTGCGCGTTCTCTTAAGAAATAATGTTTTCTATTTTGGTGATTATGATTTGCCAGTGTGTGGCCCTATAATTGATTTTGTACCCTACTCTATTCTTTGTCATCATTCCTAACGCTGAAATTCTGGGAAGTTCTATACTTAAAAAGGATTGCAGTAATGGATGAAACTATGCGATTAATTTATGGTGAGAGATTTCTGATCGGCCACCAAACATCAAAAACTGCAAAAAAAAGTCACTTAAAAAAGTTCCAGGTAAATCTGGATCTCTATAAGGAAGCATTGCATACCATAAACATTACAGATTATAAAAAAATTTCGTTCACACAACAAGTTTCTTTTTTTCACATCCTCACATCCTGTCTTTCATTTATTGTTAACCTATCCTCAGAATTAATCAGTATTTACAACGACAAGATACAGTGATTGTTGTGATTAGGCGTGATGCTGAGGAAGATATAAAAAGACGAAGCGACTAACCATTTACCTGCCAACAGGTGTCGACCGGACTTATCTTAAACTGGGACTGCTCTTAAGATAAGAGCAGCATCCCTGACACTTGTCTACCTCGACAATAATGGTATCTCGGTTCGGGGGTTGGCCAGCCTGTTTATTTCCTACCGAGCCACCCTTTGTTGGCTTAGCACTTCACCGACACCTTCCCCGAACTGCCCCTTCCTCAGAAAGTTATTCTGCTGTCAGAGGAGTTTTGAGGATCTTCTTGAGCCCTTTCATGCTACCACCTGCCCGCTGCAGTGAACAATGAAGGTATTTCACTGTCCCTTTCGTATTATAGCATCTATCAATCATCCCTGTGATAGAAGTACAATGATGTATTTGTAGAAAATAATGATAAATTATTAAATGACTAGCTTAGTAACAAAGCAGGTCCATTTTTTCACAAAATCAGTTGGACAGTGTTTCAGACAGGTGTTAACACTTTTTATCCTACCGGTTACTTTTTTCTCTCACCCTTATTAGGCTATTAAAAAAATGTGGCACAATTATTCATAAAATGTTTGAATATTTAGGAAAAGAAGGAAAAATTAGTACAAATTAAATCTCTAACATTTATTAAAACACAAAATATTAAATTAACTTTATGTATTAGGGGTATTCAAGATGTGTTAAATGTAAAATGTTTTACCATGTTAAATGTCATAAGTATAGGATATTGAGCAGCCCAATTTCAAGTCATGTTAAAGATTAACTGTATAAGAGCTCCTAGCGGATTTTCTGAGCAACTTACTTTATAACCTTTCCTTCCAAAACTTCATCTTATTGCTTACTTCTATGTTTTGATTGAAGTAATTTATTACAACATGCCTAAAGTGGGTGAAAAGTGGAAGATGTGTAAAAGTTTGGCTTCTGAGTCGTGTTGATCCTCTGATTTGTGAGAAAGGTAATCAAGATGATGTAATTGACAACTGCCATTACACTATTATTATTGTCATTCATTGCTTTATTGGTTTTAAAAACATTCAAAACAATACTACCATAAAGTACAAAATATGAGCAAGTAATAACAAAGGGGAGTTATTGGTAGCAGTGTGGTAACGCTCGAGTCTAACAACCCACAGGTTGTCAGATCAAATCCCGGTTCCATCCGGGATTTTTTCAAACACAAAATAATGCAAAATTCACTCACAACCTCCTTCTGGGCATTTGCCGGCTTAGCCAATGGGTGGCACTCACAAAGAATTTAGGGTGGGAGTGACGAACCCACCCTTCGAAAAAAACACGTCAAGGACTTAGACCTCCATAGTCTGTTGCCTATATAATAATAATAACCTAACATGACAACAAATAAAACGGTGACGAGCCCAGCTGGTCTGTTGCGTGACGTCATTCTCCATTTAACAGACCTAGTAACAGACTCTCAACCATTTTATATGTTATATCATTTAACATAAGTTTTTCCATTTAATATGTTAAACTAAAGATCATGAATACTTCTATTGTATGATATTTTTAATATGTAACCTATATGAACAGACACTTAGAAAAAAAAGAAAGAAATAGATATAAAGTACCATTACAACCCATGAAAAGTATTGGGGTCAGTACTGATATTATTACATTATTATTATTATGGCACTACACTGCCTGCAAGAACTCGGGCCTCCTCCACCACAGCCAACCAGTCTACACGGTCCCTTGCTTTCTCCTTCCATCTGCCAACCTTAAAGAGCTTCAAATCCTCCTCCACATCGTCCAGCCATCTAATCCGGGAACGTACTCTTTCCGTACTACCGATCTTACATGGAATATTTATAAATTATCTATGTATTCTTAAGACTTAATGTCCTAAGAGTTGTTGGCGTACCATAGATAAGGAGATAATAGTGTTGCTATTTAATTTAAATGGAACCCACTTCTAAACTGCAAAGTCATTTAAAAAATTATATATTCATACCACAGCGCCCTGACATTCGTTTGCGGCACGCCTAACACATGCTTGCGGCTTCCTTGTGTGCCGCGGAACCTAGTTTGGGAACCACTGCTCTATCAAATATCAAAGCTCCATGAAAAATCAGCTAGAAACGTGTCAAAAATGGGTTCAAACACAAAGCAAATTTCGAACAAGAGTGTTTAAGGAATTAGATGACTTTTATTTCTGTTTTCACCCGGCGATAGATGCATTTGATTTATTTATATTTTATTTGAATGATGTTTTGTTCCAATAATGTCTCGTCTCCTCTGACTAAGATCGAATAAGATAAGTTCTGTATTTCTTGAACATGATGCTACTTGAGGCTATAAAAAGTGAGATGAAACTATATATAATGCCTAATACATTATTAGAACTTCCTTATGACTTTATTTAAAAAAAAAAAAAATGCAAATTATGGTTGTCAAAGGCGAAAGTTCCTACAGTAATATTTAAATTGTTAGTTTGTCAGTTAACACTGGATCTTTAATTTTTAGACCCTTTTTCACCTTCTTCCAATTTATATCAAAACCCTTTGCTCTTTATTAGCACCCATAAATCATAATTTATTGGAATTAACTGTCTATGAGTTATAAAACCTCTTAAGGGGTTTTTTGATCATTTTAGGTTCAGCATAGTCGGGTAAATAAATTCCTGTATTTTATCTCTAGAAGAAGATTTTACTTTGTTATATTCTAAAATATCCCATCTGAATGTTTTGAAGGAACCATTCAGTATTCCACTTCCAGTATTCCAAAGATCAAGATTTCTATTTTTATTCGAGTCCGTATTGCACAGGGATGAATTGGTATATATTACTTGGTAAACAAGAAATTTCAATGATGCATGGGTCATAAGGCAATGAGGTCATAGGACGGGTGCAATCCTTGATTTGTGAGAAAACGTTGATTAGTGAAAGGAAAAGAAGCAGTCGTGAAAGAATGCACTTGTTGAAGCATCGGAGCTCAGCTTTCTCTCCCCCTATTCAGAGATTTTGCTAATTAAATCAGACAATTAATGCCCTTCAATGCATCCTTTCAAAGGTGCAATGCACTCTGAGAGGATAAATTTATTTCTTTTGAGACAAGAACCCTTTGCAGGTCCGCCATTATTATTGATGTAGAGTAATTCTTTCTATATCTTTTTTTTTTTTTTTTTAAGGGGAAAACCAATGTCTTTACTATATTAAACAACAACGATGAGAACTTAAGGTAATTAAAATCAGTATTTAAAACATTCATTACAACAACTTGTATAAATATATCGATGGCTTAGTTGACAGTGATGCATAGTACATTTCCACTAGCTTTATGAAAAAAAATTAAGGTTTTCTCTTTTAGGAAAACTACAACATTTCAATTATTTTTTTTTTATTGAACATATTTAAATTTTATAACTTAATCTGTCCAGTAAAAAATTAATAAATGAAAAATTGTAATTTTCCAAAAAGAGAGGAATCTTTAATTTTATTTTTCATAAAGTTGATGAAAATATACTTAGCACCACTGTGACAGTAAGTCATCGACATGTTTGTAATCGAGGGGGGACTTCTATATCTATCACTCCTGATAAAAAAGAAGCAGATTTTTTTATTTAAATAATAATAACTATTTCTTAAATATTAATACTAACGAGTCATATATAATGGAAAAGGTATTTTAAATTTTATGTCTTCTATTTTTAGACCTAAATGATCTAGACCAGGGTTGTCCAACTTACATAGCCTCAAGAGCCAAACTTAAAAACTTGAACGAGGTTAATAATTATTTGAACCATATAATAATTATACATTTCAAACTTCAAAGTATCAATAACGTTAGTGTTTAAATTATTATATTATATTACATTATTAATATTGCCAAAAGTAGTAATATTTCTTTATAAAAGTATTTGTTATTCTTAAATAAGGGAAATATAAAGACAAAATATTTTTTTAATTTATCCACCGATTCAAACATTATAATGACAATCAAAATATATGTATTTAGTGGGCTTATCCAGAGGGGGCAGAAGTGGGGACAACTCCCCCCCCCCCAGGAGTGAAAAAAATATTTATTTAATAAAAAAAAATTGTTTTCAAGCAAATACTATGACTAAGAAAACACTGCGACAACTATATATGGTGGTTTTAAAATTTTGGTTCCATTCTCCTTTTCCGTGCTGAAATATCACAACCTGATCGACTATGGCTCTAGTTTTGATCCGGGTACGGCCTTGTTTAGTGTGAACATTGTAGTCAACAAGCTGCGCCCACTAACCAACGTATGGAACCTGTAGTTCTGTTGTACCCAACCTCCTGAGATAAAGTGAAAACAATTGAGAAAGTTTATTTCTGTTTTAGTTTCTTATAAACATCATCGACAAAAACGCCCTTACACATGATTATGTGCTTCCGAACATTGATGACATTATTAGTACTAAATTTCGTAAGTTGGGCGGTCAACTTGAGAACTATAAATCACTACATTATTTTAACTAACTTAAAACCAGTATATAACTTTCTTCCTATTAAATTATAAAATATCTTTCTTAGGTAAGCATTTGAGAATATTTTTTCTCCAAGTAAGCTCTCGTAGGTCGTGGTAAAAGTAAGTTGGACAACCCTGATCTAGACAATGACTTGTGCACACAGTGTAGAACCAAAGTCAATGTAAATAGATTAAACATTTTTTTTTTTAAATTATTTTTGCTTCAGTTTGAAAAAAAAATCATAATTCAGAGATGTTTTTATGCGCCATCAGGACATATTTTGGCTTATAAACTAAAAAAAAATTCAGAAACATGAAAAAAAGTTTTATTTTGCTAAAAAGATTAATTATTATTATTATTATATATATATACAATCAACTTAAGCAATAAATATATAAATCACCATGTAAAAATAAATTATAATGACATAAGACTTAATATTTACAAAATGCTTTTCTATCATTGCTGTTATTAGCAATGTTGCTATTTCTTGGATCTCCGATACACTAATAAGTTTCAATACTTCATTAGAACAGCTATATATTTTTAAGATACTTATTTGGTATATTAGGCCACTGGATCAGAGAATGATAAAAAAAACATGATAATTATCGCATTGTTGTATGTTTAAGCAATTTAAATTGAAAATATGTAAATGCAAAAATATGGCATTGAGCCTGGTTAATATGTAAAATACATGACTGACATAAATAGGGAAATAAATATATTCAGAAGTGCTTAGAAGCTCCGGTAAAGATATAGCTTTTCAAAATTTTAATTCATAATAAATTATAGTCAATTGCATGAAAAACGTAAAAATAGAGTCTTTTTCTGAATTTAGTTAAAAAATTTTGAGACCTCTAGGATCTGAATGCATACTTCTGAAAAAAAATCGTAACTTAAAGGTGTGAAATTGATTAATTATTCAGTTTCGCAATCAAACCGGTATACCACCTGTGAACAAGGATTTGGAGGAGTTATACATTGACTTGTTTGCATACCTTTTAACTTGACCGAAACAAATTTTTTTCTAATAGTCTGAACCTTAAGATCACCTTAGAATTAAATTTTATACAAAATATATTCCATTTTTAATTGATTGGAGAAGATGGGGAGGGGAGGGGGGTGCGGTCAGCAAAGAAACAACATAAATAAAAAAAGAAATATTTATTTAGGCCGAAGTTTCGACCTGATTTTTAGGTCTTCATCAGGGCTATACAAAAACAAAAAGCCAACAACCATCATTTAGAGAGAAAAAAAAATTATATAAATAATTTTTTAAAAAATAAAATATATATATATAATTTGGAAATATACAAAATTGGAATGAAAATATAAATTAGTTGATTACTAACTATGGACAAGACAGTAGTTGTTTAATTTAGGTATTCCCTTGAGTCAAAATTGGGGGATATTACCCAAATTAATTATTATACTGATAAGCTGGTTCAAATTAATAATGGTAATAATGATAATTTACTGGTATTAATGGAGTGGACTGTATTTAAATAACATGATATCATATGCTTTAAAATAAAATACCTCTATTCTGAATGATTTGAACAAAATATTTACAATGTGTTAGTTGGTTAATTTTATTACATTAATTGATGGAAATATTACATTTTACTTGTTGGATTCTATGGAGCTTGAAGGTTGATTCTAATTTACTAAGTGAATATGGAAGTGGGGTTCTCTCTGCTCATCCTCCTGCCGCCGTCGCCTCTTTCGCCTGAATCGAAGGATTTACTCTCTCATCATTATGAGCAGAGACCTTCTTGAAGAGTTCTGAACTCTTCTTCTCTGGTACTGGTCAGGGTGGCTGCTTTACTGGTACCGGCCACGACGGCTTATTATCTGGTACTGGTACTGGTACCGGCCACGACGGCTTCTTATCTGGTACTGACTAGGGTGGCTTATTATCTGGTACTGACCCCTATGTTTGGGGACCAAGATGGCTCCTCAGGCTTCGTACTGCATATCTTTGCCACTAGATGGCATGATGCACTTCCTTTCAGAAGTGAGGGGGCGCCTTACTTAAACAGTAGTAGATTGATTACATTATTATTTATGTGTTAGCAACAAATAAATGATACAGTGGAAAGAATCTATAAAAAGATGTAGCCTGGATTCTCCTCCTATAACCTTACTCTCGCATTTCTTACTTTCTTAATTCCTTTTTCTCCATTTATCTCTTCTTATCCCCTGTTCTTTCCTCATTTCTTTAACTAATTCTTTATAGATTCTTTCCACTGTATCATTTATTTTTTGCTCATATTTATATGTATATAAATAATAATGTAATTAATCTACTACTGTCTTGTCCATAGTTAGTAATCAACTAATTTATATTTTCATTCCATTACTGTGTATATTTCCAAAGTTTTAGTCTATTATTTATTTTATTTTTATTAGTATTTTAT
>NW_027113663.1:370672-386606 GCF_000696795.3 Halyomorpha halys | reverse complement strand
TTTTATCTATTTTATTTTTATTTCCCTTTAAATGATGGTTGTAGTATTTTTGTTTTTTATAGCTCTGATGAAGACCTGAAAATCAGGTCGAAACGTCGGCATACATAAATATTTTTTTGTTTATTTATGTTGTTCCTTAGCTGACCGCACCCCCCCGACCATCTTCTCCAATCAGTAATCTACGGTCAACTACATACACCTCATTATTCAATTTCTAGTTGTTGACCCCCTTGATAGTGTTAAGAAATCCACTGCGAGACGTCGAATGTCATGACCTAAGTTATTAAATAAATTATTAGTGATCTATCCGTTCAGACTACTAGTTTCTTTGCTTTTCCGTCATTGTTTATTTTTTTATTATTCAATGTGTTTTTAGCATTTTGATTAGATATTCATATAATTATAATATTGTTATTTGATTTCTGTTATCGGGATATATCAATATTTGGTCTCGATATAATCGTTTCCATATTTTCAACAGATTTGATTTAAAATTACTTCTTCCTCTGTCAAAATTTAGCAGGAAGTCCATGAATACATTATGCAGATAAATAAATGAGCCAATCTTAGTGGTTTACATCCGTATTATATTCACATACTCCAGAACATAAACATGATAATTTTTAACTACACGTAAAAGTGCAATAATTTGTGTTCAGAATTATCAAAAATGAAACTTTAAAATTGAATCGACCCATAAAATGTCCTTAAATTAATTAATAAATTAAATATTCCCAAGTGGTGAGTAGGAATATTATCGACAATATTACATGCTTTAGAGTAAATAAAATATATAATGAATTTTTTTGTTATATATTGGAGCGGTGTGGCTCAGTGGCAAGGCACTCTGCTGCTATCTCCAAGGGACCCGGGTTCGAATCCAGCGGTGACAGATAATGATTTATTCTGTTACTTTTGGCGTGAGTCAACCCTGAGGGTTCGGGAGCTCTCCAGGGTCCACACATTAAGTGGGTACTTTTAATTGGTTAAAAAAAAAATCTTGCGATCGAGCATAATTCTGACCAAATCACTTCCTTACGCAACCGTTGGTATACAAAGTACAAAGTAACTTTTACTGTGATATATCCATTTTATAATTTTGACTTTATTAGTAATAGTTCAACATAAGTTCGATTCAGAAAGATTAAAGAGCTCAGTTTAAAAAAGAAAACAGTGTTTTTTCAAATAAATTTATAAAATTGAAATTAGGGTTATGAAAAAAAATTTAAACTCAAAATCATAAAATATTTTTAGATGTTGAAACATGAGTTTATTTTTGTAATTGAATTAGTAGTTTATTCGTGTATGAAAAGACTGATAAAAAAGAAATTATTGAGAAATAATTTTTTTATCGTTGAGTAGTTGGATACGGTTGTAATCGATATTCCGTGAAAACTGATAATCTTTGTCTTCTTTATTTTTATCCTTCCTGCCTTTCATCATCTTACTTTCTCTTTGTTATCGTACACCATTTTTAGTTATTCTTTTTTTAATGTCTGCTTTACATTCCTCACACGTTTTGTTTAACGTTAAAACATCTCCTTGAATACATATTTAAAGTTGGCGTGTTCACTTTGAAACGTTAATAGGCCAACCGTATTCGTTAAACGTTTATAAAAGGAAAAAAAAAATCAATTCTAAATATCATTTGCAAGATACAAAAGTACTTAAAACGAATCCTTAATAGAACAGTTACTCAAAACATAACTAGAAATAAAAATGACTCATGGATATGTTTCACTCAGAAATATTTACTGTTTTATAATTCTGGTGGCTTAAAATGTTTTGTTTTTTTAGTTTTTAGCTAATGATGTAAAAAATCAGTAAATACAAATATGTTTATTTTAAAAATTCTCAATAGTCGTAAATTGGCCTAAAGTTGCTAACTGTATTTAACATCCACTTCGACATTCTTAAAAATATGTCTTCATAAATCCTTAAGCCCTTCTTGTAAAAACGTATTATATTGCCATACTTCGCAATTTACGAAGGAGCGTAGACTACTCTAATTATTAATAGAAAAATTAAATTAGTACTGCTAAAACCTATGAAGGATCAGAGGTGCAGTAGTTTATAAGGAAGTACTGTTGCTGGACTAATGGTTGAGCAAGGTGGTGATTTGGTCAGAATCACTGCTGCCAGAGTTTTACCAAGTAAAGGATACCCATTTAATGAGGTGGATTCGTGGTTACAGTGACACAGAAAATAATTTTCTGTCAAAGCCGGATTCAAATTCGTGTGAGTTTGATCATATCTTATTCTAATGAATATTTGATGTTAGGTGATGAATTTAGTCGATTGAAATGTATATATCAGAGAAAATAGTCACGAATTAATCATCATATTTAGTTGTTATTAAATATTCCGTTGTTTAGATTCAATCATCTGAGTCATCATCAAGGCTAAAACTAGAACAAAAATGAAAAGTGATAAGAGTGATAGTAAAGAGTTACTTAATAAGAGTTATTGAGAGATAAGATATGTTTTTAAATATTTAATATTATTATTATATTTTATAGATATACTTTTTGATTTTCATCACTTATTCTATTGTATTATTTTTAAATCTTATGTATTTCAATTTTCGTTTTTATATTATCCCTGATGACCACCTACATTATTGGGTCGAAACTTCGGCATATCTAAAAGAAATAAAATGAGATCTGATTATATTTGTATATGATTTGACAATAATGTAAATTTCTATTGACAATAATGTAACTTTTATTTCCTTAAATTACTTTTTTTATCAGATGTAAATTAACGTTTCTTTTTTATTCTCTTCTCTCTCTTCAATTTTATTCTTCTCAACTGATCACCTGTAGATATTATCTCGACATTGTTTTACTCCTAGAAAGAAAACCCAACACATAACCAAGTTAATGAACAATAAAATTGGTCTATTGAATAAAAATAAAAAAAAAAATTATCCATTGGAGAGTCCATAAACAGGTAAACAAGTTCAAGTAAATCGAGGTGTAAAGAAATTATTTTTATAACCTACCCTCACGCCTCCACCCTCTGCATTCCTTCTTCTAAATATATATTGTCATAAACACTTTGTTTATTGGTTATAAAATACCAATATAGAGATATAGAAGGTGCTGATCAGATAATGAAGCAAGAGGAATTCTAACTACCTGTTATGGGATAATTAATTAATGAGAAAAAAATTCAAAAGAAAGTCTCTCTCGATCAGATATAGCACATCTCACGTCATCAGTCTATAACAAGACATCAGACTACATTTATATGATTTTAATTTTTTCTGTTCTTGTGATACAAGTTCTTTATTAATTGCTATTTCAGGAACTTAAGAATGTTGTTGGACTATTATTATAAGTACTTCATACACATATAATATATCAGATGCAGTAAAGTATATATAATACATGGAATGTATTATATTCTATGTTAATGAAGGGTACGAAAAAAAAATGTTCAACTATTACACGACAGTCTCGTTGAGCATCAATCCATAAAATACGCAGATTTATGAACCATACAGTGAACCGATTATCAATTTACGGCTCAGGATAGATCATGTTTTTTTTTTCTTGGACAGGGCTCGTCGAAGTATTGATTTCAAAATAATAGTGACGGTTTGGTTACAGACCATTTGACAATGGCATTAGTTTTTACACGAGATGATATCTATAGAAGAAGGGAATGAAGAAATAAAATATGGCGGCTGCGGACTAGGCTTTTGCAGAACTATTTCGTTATCATGTTTCAGAATTGTCTCAGTTTCACAACAGAAATAATAGAAACCTAAGATCCCATTACATATACTGGATCACTGTTCATAGAATCACTGGTATTATTATATTTTGTAATCTTAATATTACTCTTCACTGTAGATATCAAATCACTTAAGTTAAACATCTTGAATTTAATTACCTTGGTCTTATATATCTTGCCAATTTTGTATTTAACGTTTAAAGTGTGCAAAAGCACATATTATGTTATAAACGACTGGAATTGCTATCGATTATAAGTTCACGCAATCGGGAATCGATTTATTTTAACTTTTCCGATTTTCGAAATACAAAGATCCACTTATATGTTTTTTGGGACACAGAAAACGATAATGCTATGCGTAACTCCGTTTATTTTAACTTTCCTTATTTCGAACATATTAGAGTCCCTTTATGTGTTTTAGGAGATGCACAATACTATCGATATTATGATCGCACGCTCGGTTATCGATTTATTTTAACTTTTTTGATTTCTAACATATTAGAACACTAAAAAATTTTAAGGCAAAATTCTCAAAACTCATTTTGAAACGCTTATACCCCATCCTGATTCCAATCATGTAATACCAGATCACCAATTTGGATTCCGAACATCTCATTCCATTATCCAGCAATGTCATCTTGTAGTGGACGTTGTCTCGTCTTCTTTGGAGCGCTGAATGTACTGCGTGGAAGTTCTTTTTCGATGCAGAACAGGCTTTTGATCGAGTCTGGCATCCGGGACTGCTTTACAAACACCGTCAATTCCTACCTCCTACATACTTTCTTATTGTTCGTTCCTTTCTCACTGATAGATTATTTAAAGTAAACCACAATGGTTTCTATTCATCTCTCTTCTTTCAGTCCGCTGGTGTTCCTCAGGGTAGTATACTCGGTCCCATCCTCTACACAATCTATACAGCTGACATCCAAAACCAATCCTAACACTATCCTCACCACGTATGCCGATAACACATGTGTGCTCGCAGTTAATAATAATCCATTAAATTGTATCTCAAACTCTCAAGTTCCATATCACAGCTCTCAAAGAATGGTGTTGTAATTGGAGGATTAAGATAAATTTCTAAAAATCCCATCAAATCACCTTTACCCTTCGTCGTCAACCTACCGACTGCCTTACAGTTTCCTTTAATACTAAAAGGAAATGCACAAAATAAAACTGCTATCGATTTTATGATCGGACGCTCAGTTATTTGATTTTGTTTAACTTTTTTGATTTCTAAAATATTAGAGCACTGAAAAATTTAAAGGGACCCTTGTATGTTAAAAATCAGGAAAGTTTGAATAAACTGATACGCTATGTTAAAATCGGTATCATTTTTATTTTTTGCATCCCCTAAAACTTGTAAAATATGAAATCTGAAAAGTTACAATAAATCGATGTGCGAACGTTCGATATTAAAGTCGATAGCATTTCTACTCGTCTGAAATTATATTAAGGTATAAATGTTAAGATACACCCTCTTATTTTAGAAATCCGAAAAAATAATCGGAGAAGATGGTCCGGGAGTGCGGTCAGCAAATAAACAAAAATTATTTATTTGTGCCGAAGTTTCTACTTAATTTCAGGTCTTCATCGGGGAGTTAAGGCAAGGATTCTGGACCATCTTCCCCACTTATTAATCTACGGTTAACTATTAACACCTCATTGTAATAAATAACCTACTTAAAAAATAATTTAATTATTATTCTTTATAATTGTTTTCAATTAATTTTGTACTCGACTCATTTTTTTATTTGATTGATATTGTATTTTCAAATCTATGGTTACAAAAGTATTCATAGATGTAAGTTTGTCGTATTTTTATTCGAATAAAATTATATCCATGTTAAAAATTCATGAATAATTTCATGTAAATTATGTATTCGGCTCTCGACAACGGAATAGTTTTCGCCCAAATCTGTTCACTATTCTCAGTACTGTACAGAGACCTGTTTTAGAAATATTTTTCACAGTGATAATTTTCTTAGATCTTTACGGCTCCGAGGAATGTTACCTTTTAGTTATCTCTACTAACGGACTTCTGGGCATTAAGAGTCCCTTGAGGAAATACTTTAGCCATCTCTTGTATCATTAAAGCGTAATTAACCTCCGTTTAAATATGAACGTTAATGTGGCTCGAAGAAGGTTTATCTCTACATGTAGGAAAAGCTAAAAGGTTAGAGTGGTAAAAAATGTAAAATGTTGAGCCATGTATGAAGTTTTACTGGCAACCCTGGAAGAGGATTGGAATGCGGAGATAGACTGTTGAAATATTAACACCAAGTTATATTAGGGGCCTTGGTCCATCTTTCCGACGGGTACGAGAACTCACTGCAAGACCCTTTCCGTGCTATTTGGATTACGTATTCATCTCACGCCGTGTATATTTAATACTGATAATATAATACACAAAGTATAAAATACATCCAATTCATTTTCGGTTTCTCATTACAAAAAAATCAGGTGATTGATTTTAAGAAATTTAAAGTTAAATCATAAATGAACCCGTACTAATAATTTTTTGTTTCGGCAATATTCACCTCTATATACAGTAAATTATTCTTACTCGTTGTTTTATTTATAAACAAATATTATTACAACAGATCAAACCATAGGAGATACTGTCGTATTAGTGGATAAAATTATATTTTTATTCAATTAAAATAAATTATATATATAAAATCCCAAAACTGAAGAGAAAATAAGTAACTTCAAACGTTCAGCCAACCTGGCGTCATCTATACAATTTATTAAATTGCCACTTTTATCATAAATTAATTCTTAACAATTTAAAAATCATACATAAAGGCCTTAATATTCCATATGTAACCGATCTAGCCCGAACCAGATATCATTCCTTTCATTAAATACTCCCTAGCCACCCGAATCCACTAGTTTCTAACCTTGCTTCCTCATCCATTCCAGACAATCCTCCGAGGCGCTGGAAAAGAAGATGGCCACGATACATTGAAAAACGTTTCGACTATTACAGCACTTACTAGGCAAACGCTCTAAACTTCCAACACATTACAAAAGACTGATCTACATGACTGTAATAAGGCCAATCTGGACATATGGAGTTGAGCTTTGGGGCTCCACTAAACCTTCGAATTCCTCTCGTATCCAGAATCCTTACAATCCAAAATCCTCAATGCTCCTTACTTTGTCACAAATAAAATCATACATAAAGACCTTGACATTCCATATGTAACCGATCTAGCCCTAACCACATATTCCTTCCATTATATAGTCCCTAAATAGTTTCTAACCTTGCTTCCTCATCCATTCCTGACAATCCTCCGAGGCGCCTGAAAAGAAGATGGCCACGAGACCTTGTAAAGAAAAAACGTTATTAGAGTGCTACCAATAGGTAGTTTTTCTACACGCCTGTGTCACTATATACACTTAGAGCAAATTTACTAAATACTAAGTTTTCATTTAGCCCTAACGAAGCCCTGCAAGTGGAACGAAACGTTGGTAAACAATAAATTTTTTTCTTATATTTATTACCTTTATTCGCCGCCACTCGGACTATATTCCTACAATATAATTCATACGTTCATACATCTTCTTTCAAAAAAATATTATTAATTATAAATTAGCATACTTTGAACTATAATTTCACAGCCTCACATCAATTATTATAAATTCGCAGGCTATTCTATCCAGATCTAATATATTATATATAAAATTGGCCAGTAATAATTAAAATTAAATTATATTTTTAATTTTTTTCGATTGCTATATATCAGTTTCAAAATTAAAACATGTTTATCTGGTTTCAAATCACACTGCATTTTCTAAAATCTGTTTTATATTTTTTAAAACATCTCAATAATTAAAACATTTCAACAAAGTTGAAAACATGAAAAATACAATGATCGTTTGTTCTTTGGTACAATATTCCTTACATAATGAAAGACAGCGGTTAACGCAGTTTCTTTAACATTAGCATACTATTCATCTGGGAGATCAACAACTTAGTCACTATGCCATATTTAGAATTCCTTTTAATCTTAGTTTAATGTTTTTATAGTTACTATGGTTTGATAGTGCAAATGGTTTATGACTATTGAAAGTAAGTGATATTAATTTTTTATATGGTTTAGCGCACTTGCTCAGCCTCCACTGGATCGAGAGGGATGCGCTGGGATCTTTTGAGCTCTGCTCTACCCACGTGGGGGATTGAGTGGGCTCAGGGATCCTCAGGCCGATTGTGTAAATATTGTATATAAGAGTGTAAATGTGACTGGAGATTATATTATTTTTATTATTATTTTATTTTAGTTATTTGTTTTTTCATGTACATAGTTTGATTATGTTCATTTTCTTTATCCTTCTGTTTGTAAAAATTGTAAGAGAGATTTTATTTTATTTTTTTTCATTTATCCATTTATTTTTATTTTATTTTATTTTAGTATGAATGTGATCATTCATCACTATTACCTACGGCCCGCAACTATGTGGCATATTGTAATATCTATCAATAAATTAACAAAAAAAAAAGATATTTTGTATGTTGGTATCTTCAATTTATATTACTGTATGGATTATTGTATTTGTCTCTTTAATTACATAGATGCATTCCATCATTTTGGAGTATGAATTAATGCAAAATGAAGAATGAAAAAGATTCTAAGGATATTAAAAATGTATGAATATTTTATAGAAAGAAACATCGTATAAATGACAAACTATTCCAGAGTTCGAAATTACATTTAGTAATACTTTCATATCTAATGTCGGAATTTCTTAATGTACAGTAAAACAAAATGGTAATAACTAATGGGTTTTCACGACTCTCCTCCCAAGGTGTTGTTGAGTATTTATGGTCCCATCGTACGGCTTTGTTTATAGTTTCTCTTTAATTTCAAGGTAAACATCCCGATGGAGAAAGGGAATAAGAAGAATATTAAAATAGAAAACAAACTACTAGCAAAGATTAAAATTAAAAAGCAATAACCCAGACATGTATTTTTAATACAGTAGGACTTTTCATAATAATTAATAGTTAATAAAGATCTTTTGATATTAATCATTTTATTGGACAACTTGAACTTAACAGGTTACGAAAGTGTTTGCATTAATTAAAAATCGATTTTATGATAATTTGATTGATATAAATTGTCTCTTTTAAAATATTTGTATGTGTTTGTGAATATTTACATTTTAATTCACTCATACCATTATAGCTGTGGGCTTCTGATAAAGGAGTATGTTCCATATTAAACACTCATTTATTTTATATCCGCTTGTGATTTTTATATCCGCAAATTGATAGAATTTGATATTTTCATACTTTAATTTGAAACCATAGATGATCCAGAGTTTTGCTATTTTTATAATGTGAATACATCTTTTGAGAAATACAATGCCAACCAAATCTCTTAATGTAGGGAATAGCGTAAATATGTTTATGATAACCATCTTTAGATATTATTTTTCAAAGGTTTTTTTTTTTCCGAAAGCCTCATCACACTTAATACTGCAATAAAATCAGCAATGACTGAGCACTAATTTTGAATATTACTTTTATTGCCAATGATGAATGATAAACATTTTTTACCATCTGCTTTTGTTGTTTAAATTTAATGGTAAAAAAAACTACGGTTGGTTGCCGTTGTAACTAGTAATAAAAGAAAGAAAATAATTAGTATTGATTATTCATATTAATTATAGGAGATCATAATCAATGTTCATTATAATATTTTAATTACTTGATAATGAATTAGATATTTATAATCTTAAAATTCTTTCTTGAGACTGGCAGTTTTTTACTAAATAATTCAAAACACTATCCAAATTTTAGTCTCAAAACTTTTATTGCTTTTACACGTCCAACGTTTCGGCCAATTCGGCCATCTTCAGGGACAATCTACTTAATTCACTATGAAACATATCATTTAATCATTCCAAAAACTTTATACAGGCTATTCTGCCCAGGTCAAGACATTTATATCAATAAGTCAAATTTCCATTAAAAATCACAGTCAAAATTATTTCTCATTTACCACTATCAATACACTTTTATTACCTTGATAAAATACTTGATAGTAATAAAAGTGTATTGATAGTGGTAAATGAGAAATAATTTTGACTGTGATTTTTAATGGAAATTTGACTTATTGATATAAATGTCTTGACCTGGGCAGAATAGCCTGTATAAAGTTTTTGGAATGATTAAATGATATGTTTCATAGTGAATTAAGTAGATTGTCCCTGAAGATGGCCGAATTGGCCGAAACGTTGGACGTGTAAAAGCAATAAAAGTTTTGAGACTAAAATGTGGATAGTGTTTTGAATTATTTAGTAAAGAAATGAATTAGATAATTTGTGATAATGATAAGAATAATTCGTGATAATGATAAAGTCCACTTTTTTAAATCAAAGTAGGGACGATTAGTAATTTTATTTCCTAAAAAAAGTTAGAAAAATATTTCGTAAAGCAGAAAAAAGTTTAAAAAAAGGCGGTGAGATCGCGCCACTCTTTTTTTTGTGTATTGTCACTGGCGTATTATTACCATTTGGCACAAGATGCGGTTTTATCTTTGATGCCTACAACAAAAAACAATAATATCCCCGTCTGATTTAAAAAATATATTTCTTTTTTTGCAATTAAAAAGTCATTAAATTAAATTAACAATAGAAATGAAAGGGTCAAAATTAACTGCGTTTGTTCTTTTTTCAAAGCGAGAGTTATTTAGTAAGCACATGGTGAGAAAAAAAAGTAAGTTATTTCACCCAAATGTTTTATTACTTTAATGAAAATTATCTGTAATCACTAGTCTAAAGTGAGAGGCGTAATAAAAAAAATCGCGGCTGTTACAAAACGTTAAAAAAAAAATTAATTTTTCATTCGGAGCTCTATATATTTAAAACTACCTACAATGGAAAACCTAATAGAGCATCACTCAAGGTTAAGTAACTTTGCTAAATTGCTAAAATATGAGCCATAATAAAGCTGTTTACGAACAGTTTTCTTAAAAACAAAATTCTGTAACGAAAAATCTGTAGTTAGTGACTTTATTTTGTGAAAACTATATCTAAACTATATCATTAGATGACCAGATGTCTGCCAGTACTCAAATTAAAGCAAATTTAATGTAGTACAAAATAGTTTATAATTTTTATCTTCTTAGGAGTAAAACCCTTTATACCATAGAGATATGAATTTCCTAAAATAAAGTAACTACAGATTGTTTAGAATATTTTTTTATGAAATGTTGTGTTTTGAAAAAAATATACCTCGAGAACTATTGAACGTAAATAGCTCGCTATTTATTCTCTATTATCTATTTATAGCTATTCACTATTAACTCTTATTTAAAGGTTTCTTAGTATTTTTAAATAGTTCAGAATGATAAATTAATTCTTTTTAACGTTTTGCAACGAAAGTTTTTTATTCTCCCTTACTATCGTTGGCTGACTCACCAATTTTGACTAGTAACTATAAATAGTTTTTATTAAAGTGATCAAAACTTGGGGTAAAGCAACTAACTTTTTTCTCCTCTTAGGCTCAAAAGAGTGATCGGGAAGGAATAAAGGGTAAAAAGAATGGCCTACTGACACCCACTCGATCTGGCGAGATTGTGCCAAGAATAAACAATTACGCCTTCAACTACTTTAATTTTATTCTACTCCGAATTACAAAGCAGAAATATGTATCTATTTTTTTGCAAAAATTTCATTTGAATATGTTAGTAAATAATGATATAGTATAGAAAAACACCTCGAAAACTGGGACAGTCTCACATAATTTTATGGTATCTTTGAAAATTAGGTGTAATAACTATATGTGAAGGGAAATGACCGCAGTATGAGGAACTTTCATGCCAACGGATTAGCAGAAAATAAAGAGAAAGTTATAACATCAGTTATTATTATAACTTCAGTTTAAGCCAACAATGATCATAATCTAATGTACAGTCCGTTATTTGCGTGCAGTTATAATGCTAACTAGTATCTTAGATATTTTCAAGGCATTTTAGTGTACTTGAGTCCGTGTAATTAGCAGTTATTTCTAAAAGAAAAAAAAAAAGAGAAACGGAATTTGTCCAATTCTTTAAACACATTTCTTACAATTACCAAGAAATGTAGCACTTTTCTCTCTTCTCTATTTTCGTGCTTTTCTGTGTAGACGAATAGTACATCTATATTTTAATTTTGTCGATCTTACTACTATCTTAAAGTAAACAATTGTAACCGTAATAATCAAGATAAATAATTTTATAAGTGAAATAATATAATCGATTAACAATTTTAAAAGTATATAGAAGAAGGAATATAAAATTTAAATAGGAAATGCAACGAGAAATTGCTATCTTATCTTAAAATTGTAAACTAAATAAAGGCAGGAAATGATGAATCAAGAAAACCTGACCATTCAAGGAAAAACGGATTCAAGATACTATTGTTACTTTTTAATTACCACATCTGCATTTTCTTAGTTGTATTTTTATTACGACGTTACGAGGAATAAATAGACCGATGATGAGGTTAACTGGCCATCAAACGCCAATCGTAATATAAATTAAAAGTTTAAGGAAAATTATAAAGAAGAATTCTTTCTCAACAGTAGGAAGAAATAACTTTATTGATTACAAAAAAACACAAATAAAGATTAATATGTTTAAAATTTTAACTTAATACTTAACTTAATAACAAAAATCAATCTATTAATTTATTTAAATATTGCAATTTTTTATATTATTATTATTTTGAATACTACTGGAACTTTTGAGCCTCAGTTTTAGAGTCATTTGCGTAAATTCATATTTCAGCACCTTTTACGACACGTTTCAGTAATTTTGCATCGTTGTGGACTTCATTTAGCAACTCTTGAGCAGTTTTCATTCACTCCTGATTTCAAAACCAATAATAGAACAAATTTGGCTGTGATATATTTCAAACCCAAAACACCAAAAAAATGCGATGATAGCCAACTGGTGAATGATTTCTCTCATTACGATTCTACCTTCGTCCATAAACGTTTCCATAGGTCGTTGATGAGGTTGACGCTTTCAGGACGCTCGTGTTTCTCAACCTGTTAACTACTTTCATATACACTTTTACCACTCATAAAGTTTTACTTATGGGCCATCTTTATACTATGACCTCGCGTTACATTAGGGCCTTAACTCCTGTGATAAATGAAAAATTAACTGAGAAGTTCAAGCTTTGGGGCTCCACAAAACTTTCAAATTTCTCTCGTATCCTATATTTAGAATCCAAAATCTTCAGTGCTCCTTAAAGTACAAGAGCCGGGAAGAAAAAAAAAGGTAGTTATCTCACCCCAATTTTTGATTACTTTAATGAAAACTAGTCAAAATTGATGAGTCTGCCAAGTATAGGTAGGGGTAATAAGAAATGGCGGCTGTTTCAAAACCTTAAAAAACATTAATTATTCATTCGGAGCTCTATATCTTTAAAACTACCAACAAAACTAGAAAATCTAAAAGAACATTATTTAAAGGAGAGTAAATTTACTGAAATATGAGCTATTTACATCGAATAGTTCTCGAGTTATAGCTTTTTAAAAAGAAACATTTCCTAAAAATCAACTGAAAGATTAGTAGTTAATTTATTTTGAGAAATCTATATAAATTTATGACCTTTGCCTTCGTAGGAATAGTATTTTCCATGATATTTCCTAAAATAAATTTATTTATAGTTGTTCGGACCCTATACATTTCAAACATTATTTCAGAAACCATTGGACGTACAGATGTCTGCCAGCGCTCAAATTAAAACTAATTAAATTTACTACAAAATAGTAAATTATATTTATCTTTGTAGGAGTAGTAGTTTTTATGATGTTTGACAAAATAAACTCACAAAATGTTAATTTATAGTTGTTCGTATAAAATGTTGGATTTTTGAAAAAATATATCTCTAGATCCATAAGACGCACATATGTCTGCCAACACTTTCTATGAACTAAATATGACACTTATCTTCGTAGGAGTAGTAGTTTTTATGATATACAGATATGAATATAAATTTGGCAAATGAAAATTTGACCGAACAAGTATAAATCAATTTATTTAGCAAATTTCATGTAAACGAAGATAAACATCATAAACTATTTTATAGCTCATTATACTAGCTTTACTTTGATTGCTAACAAGACATCTGTACGTCAAATGGTTTTTGAGATATAAATTTTTCAAAAAAAATCACTAACTACTGATCTTTCAGTTCGCCCCCTACAACATTTTTCCGAAACGTTGCTTTTTAAAAAGCTATATCTCGAAAAATATTTGACGTAAATAACTCCATTAGGGCTCATATTTTAGCTAATTTACTATTCTTTAAATGACGTTCTCTTAGGTTTTCTTGTGTTGTTCCTACTTTTTAAGATTTTTTTTTTTATCGCCTTGAAACAGCCGCCATTTTTTATTCCCCTTACCTATACTTGGCAGACTCATCAATTTTGGCTAGTAATTATACATAGTTTTTATTAATGTAATCAAAAATTGGGGTGAGACAACTGCCTTTTTTCTCCTCCTGGGCTCTTGTACTATTACTTTGTTACAAATAAAACCCTCCATAAAGATGTTCCATATGTAACCGATCAAGCGCTCCCTGACCACTCACTAGTTTCTAACCTTTTTTCCTCTTTCATTCCTGACAATTCTCTAATGCGCCTGAAAAGAAGATGGCCTCGAGACCTTCTAATGAATAAAATTATTAGAGTGATACCAATGAGAAGTTTATTAATTTGTTTAAATTGTTGAGACGAAAAAACTTTTAAAATGAATATAACCTATTCTATATTTTTCATTTTGCAACGTTTCGGGACAATTGTCCCATACTCATGCACCTTTACAATCCTAAAATTAATTTATTATTTATATTATATGTGTATATTTAAAATTCTTGTAATCATATTTACCACATATTTGTCATATTTTCAATTTCCATATTGAAATCATGTCATCCATATAAATATAGTTTAAAATTATTTTACAATACATTATTTAATTTACTTTCATCTATCTCTGTAGCACAAACCTTCAGCTTTTAGTGTTAGTGTTTTAGTATTATTTCTATTATTGTGGGATTTTTGAAGTTAAAATTATGGTTCAACGTTATACAATGAAAAATATAGAATAGGTTATATTCATTTTGGGAGTTTATTCACCTCAACAATTTTTAAAAAAGTTGTTTTATTTTTTTTCAAAGCCAAACGCTACATTATAATTACATATTTATATATTTAATGAATCGAGTCATTGAGGTAAATATCTGATAAATAATCCAAGTCAGGAAACGCATTGACCACACTGTATGAACTAGTATATTTTCTTTGATTTTTTTATATTAAAAAAGATGCCCACCCACATACATCATCTATACAGCTGACTTTTTTATAACTCATATATCTTTGTTTTTATTCCCTATAATTCATACTGCGTTGGAAGTTGGCTTACCGAGGATGCCAATGAAATAATGGCTAACTAAATTAGATATATTGAGGATGTAGATGTCAAAACAAATGCCAGAGGCCCGCAATAAATGAAGGGAATGCCTGCAGACTTAGAATGTAAAGAACTGAGATTGGTCTGGGGCGAAGGGAACCGGTCTTTGTCTGTCTGTCTCCCTTCTCTCTTTATCCATTTCTCTTTTATCCGGATGTCTCTTTGTAACGGCTTTTCATATAAATTGTATAAGTTAATATTTAAAAAGATTATAATAATAATAAAACGGGTTAGTAATATTTTTAGTATTGATGACTTGTTGAACGTAATAATTTGGAATTTCCATAAAGAATCACAGCTAGAACATCAGAAATGTTTATACATTTTTGAAAAGTTTGAAAAATTCTGAATAACACTAATATAAGCATCCACTTTAGTTGAAAGTAATATTCCATAAATATGCTTACCGCAATATTTGGTCTGTACTTAAAATTTTATGACCAAATTTAATTTTTAGATTTAAAAAAACACCTTTCACGTCCTTTTATCACAACACTAAATTGGTACTAAATCTTCATATCTTTTATTTTTTTATTGTTAAAAAACATTTTATTGAAACAATATAATCTGATACTCTCAAGGACAGTTAATATCAGGGCTGTACTTATTCAACCAAACCATTTATATATACATAAGGTAAACAAATAATAATAAATAAATAATACTAAGTAAAAGTAAGTAGGAGTAGTAGTTTTTATGATGTTTGACAAAAT
>NW_027113663.1:357588-370612 GCF_000696795.3 Halyomorpha halys | reverse complement strand
AATTATAAATACTCAATAATAATAAGTAAATATTAATAAAAAGACGAATGTAAATAAAATGGATTGTAGTAATGATAAAATAAAATATACACATTTCAAACAAACCTAATTAGAGATTAAGAAAATAATATAAATCGATCAAATCAGAAATAAAGTAAATCATCTAGAACACAATCGTACTTCTAAATAATATTTACATTCAGCCCATGGATCCCCTAACCAATCACTGTCACCCACATGTGGATGACAAGGCAGAACTCCGAGGAACCACTGGAGACTGTGTCATATATCCTATAAAACTACTACTCAATTACATAATGAGCTACGTGTATAAATGTTTTACTACTAGCATCAAGATATACTTAGTAACACTGAATATTTATTAATACCTGTAAACTGTAAATATAAAACAGTGGTTGGTAATGGAAATGAAACTCTCTATTTAATACGAAGTAAAGTCAACAACTCAACAATCCAAATTAATTTCAAGCTAGTTAAATGTGTAATATGATACAGAATTAGACATTTTACCATTTTTATTTTTTTTTAATGTTTAATCCATATCAAATAGAAGTTAAATCTTTCGAAAGACATGGAAAATCTTTATGCTGTTGAAATCTCAAAACAGATAATATTAATGCTTATAGTATTGCGATAATGTTCTATGCTTATAGTAGTAATTTAAATTAGTTTAGTAGATTTAAATGTTCAAAAGTTATAGTGATGTTATATGTCAATAGCTTGCTTCACAATGGTGTTAAGTACATTTCCACTAACTTTACAAACAATACAATTAAAGATTCTCTCTTTTATGAAAATTACAACTTTTCAATTTATTTTTTTGGCTGAATAGATTCAGGTAAAAATTCTGATTCAGTTCTGTCAAAAAATTAATTGAAATGTTGTAATTTTCCTAAAAGATAGAACCTTTCATTGTATTTTCGTAAAGTTAGTGGAAATGTACTTAGCCATTGATAAATAAGTTTATAATCAAAGGGGAAACCAATGCTATAAACATCACTCTTCTTAAAACAGAATAATATTTTTTATTTTAATAATAATAATTATTTATTTCTTAAATATTAATACTAACAAGTAAGAAAAAATAGGAAATGCTTTCTGAATTTTAAGTCTTCTATTTTTAGACCTAAATAATCAGTATTACAGAAGTTTTTTGGAAAATATTTAGGGCATAATATTTTCAATTTTGTTATTTTCTATGTTGTTTATTTGATTATATTTTTATACTTTATATAGTTTTAGCGAAACATAATTTTAATAATTTTTTTTTTAATCATTTTAGTTCTACACCAAAAGTCTATATATCCACTTTTGAAAAGTTATTATTCAAAATTATGAGGACATCTCGTGTATACACTTTAAATTTGTATTGAAAATATTGATTTATAACACCTTTTTGACAGAGAAAAACTTTAATTCTTCAATAAACTGAAAATGTTTCAGAAATGAAATTATTAACTTTTTATAGAAAACTCTTCATATATTTGTTGCTTATTATATATATTTTTTAAATACTTTTTATTTATTGATAGATATTACAATCTGCCACACAGCTGTGGGAAATGGGTAATAGTGATGAATGATCACATTCAAACTAAAATAAATATCAATAAATAAATGAAAAAAAAATATCTCATTATATTTTTTAAAAAAACATAAGTTTCGTATTATTGTATTTCTTAATCATTTAATAGGGTATTTTTTTAAAAATATTTTAATGGTATGGTTGTTTTTAATGTTCTTTAAAAACCTATTCATGCGTTGATGAAAATCGGTTTATTAACAGATAGATTCAAAATATACAGGTTTATTTTCTAAAAAAAAAAAATCTAATCAATATTAATGTTTTTTATTTTAGAACACAAAAATGCATGTACATTTTTTTTTTCAAAACATAGATCTCAAATAAATAAAGGTTCAAAGTGATGAATCTCAAGTATTGATAAATTTTCTTCAGTTATCTATTACACTGTTTACTTTTTTTTTTGTCGTCTCAATTTGAGGTAAGATGGTTAAATATATTTTTTTGTGTTATCTTAGATTGTTATAGTTAGATTAATAATTTCAAAATTAACTACTGAACAACTCGATTTAATTAATTGTATATAATATAATCTCATATGATGTTTCACCATTTCAGAGAAACAAAAGTAAATACAGATAAGCTCATAGGCTACCTTGAAGGTCTGGGACGATTATGATCTTTAAAAAATTTTTTTTTTATTTTATGTTATCTTTACTTTCGCGACTGAAGTGGATGTTGTACTTTTATACAAGTAGCTCTTAGCTCCTGATAACAATGGATTTACTCCATAAGTTACGAGCTATCGTATAATCTCTTCTCGTAAATCAAACGATACTCATTTTTTTACAATTCAGCAAAATATCGTGAGAAAAGTGGGCTCCTTGAACTATCTCATGATATGACTGAATTCAATAATAATATGAATGAAAATAGCTTGTACACCTTATAAGCTCTAGTCACCAAATGAAGGCAAGATTTTATTTTATAAATTAAATGTGATAAATTAAATTTTATAAATTAACTGGTGAATCCATTCCTGAGGACTGTTTTAAATTTTTCTCGCTCCTCATCATCCTATCTCTCCATCAACCTTTTCTCACTCTCTCAAAACACAATATTTATTTATTTAACTATCAATTCGTTATATATTTATATCCCCATTTCTAAGTCATTGTTAAAATTATTATAGCTTTAATCATAAATTTTTAATTGATATAACTTAGAAATGGACACGGGACAGAAGTATACAGCAACCGCAATACCAACGGATGTACGCAGACTCGTTTTATCATATAAATATAACATTTATGAAATTCAAATGTCAAAGCTAACTTTTTTTTTTCGATGTTCATAAATTTTTCCTTGCCCTTCAAATAAAAATATATGAAAATAGTAGCAAATAATTTAGTGAAGTTTCAACTTAACAACAATTTATTGGCCAAATTTAAATGTTTTAAAATTAATTTTCAAATTATAACAGGTGTAGGGTATCCATTTGTCCAGGTATCCTATATGGTTGAAAACCCAACACAGGGTCCCCTTGACGTCACATGTACATGCATATTATGAACAGTGCCAGAGATCAACATGGAACCCATTTGTACGTGCTGCAGATTGACAACTTTTCAATAAAATGGATATATTTTTTAGTATCTATTAATCAACTGAAACTTATGGTTTATATCTTAACATTTTATATCAGCACATTCTGTTAATGTTTTGTTTTATCACTTTTTTTAGCAGTCGCGAAAATTTAAGGACTGTGATAGTAACTCTGCACTCAATTCATTTTATACTATGTACGATATTAGTTTTTTTAATATTATTAAAAATATCCTAATCCTAACTTGGATATGCATTGAATACAAACAGAGATAAAAAAATATACATAATGGCCGCTGCCAGACGGATCTGTGCAATATGCATTGTAAAACATTACCTTCATTGGAATGAAAAAAAAAATAATGAGACAATATTGGTTAACCCACGGGTCCATTTAATGATCAGTTTGTATATATATATATATATATACACAAATTTTTATACAAATATATATATATATTTTTTTTTAAATGTTTCCACTGCCGGCTGTAGCTCAGATAGTTTGGCCTTGGTCTATCATTCTGTGATCTGCGGGCGGAGCCGGTACGAATCCGGTCTTTGGGCGTTGACTTTTTTCATTAAGTGGTGGTTCTAAAAAATGAATAACCTGACACTCCACCATGGCTAGAATAGGTTGGTCACCTGTTGATAACTAGGCAAACACCACCTTCGCTGTGGGTTGCCTTAAAAAAAAATTAAACATATATCAGATATGTATAATTTGCAAGCAAAGGTTTTAATTGAATTTGTAAATTACCATAATTTAGTCGAATGATTGTTACCATCTTCGGGTACATTTAGTTTTAATTTAGAAATCTTTAGACAAAAATATAAATTTCTCTAATTATTAAAATACTGATGATTTCGAAATTTAAAAAATTGACTTTATGTTATAAGCTTTTTTAAAATTTTATTATTTATATATGTTTATAACATATGGAAAGTTCAACATCATTCCTTTGTTAATTTTTTTCCTGAACTCGTGAAGAGATTTATAAATAACCCATACGAAGCTAAATATATTTCCATCCCCATAGTGGACAACTTCGACAAGAGTCTACGTCAGGACCGTAGCCCTGTGGGTGACGGCATTCATAGTTCCAATGCAGTTACCTCCCGCTGGGGGTGTATTGTTCTTTCAACCGCTTTTCAAACCCTTAGCAACTATTTTAATATTTTTTTAATGAAAAAAATTGCTAAATATATCTCATTGACTAAGACAGATATTAATGTTGGTCACTCTTCTATAAATTAAGTGTAAATAACTTTTTTTGACACAGTAATTCCTCAAGTATTCAAAAGTTTTTTTACCCCGGAACTAGTTCTTTCCTAATCCTCAGAAAGACAGGTGGGTTTAACGGATCCATAGAAATATTTATTATTTTCACTATGATGATATGCTATATGAAATATATAGGGAAAGGGAGTATTGGGATAAAAAAAAATTTCAAAATCGATTTTTCGACGGAAATAAAAAATGGTGAACAGCTTAGCTCACAAATGAAAATTCGAACGAAACTGAAATTGAGAGCAAAGCGTATGGCTGCTACGGCAACTATTTGCGGGATGCTACGGCAACTATTTCGTTAAAATCGACTTTATATAATCGATGTTACACTTTTTTTTAGGATTTTCTCACGGCTTTAACGATTTTGATTAAACGTGGTGAATAAATGTACAATGTAATCATCTAGGTATTGACATCATTGGAATAGAAAGGATTTAAACGACGAATTTTCAAAATGGCTTCTTCTAAATTACATTTAATTTGTTTTGTTTTTAAATAATCTGCTCTCTAAAATTTTTATTAGTGATGATAAATGGATAAATAAAATCAATGAAAAGGTTTTATAATTAACTTCAGGAGATCTGAGGAACAATATTTTTTCCTGGATGATATCACATTTCCTTAAACAAGAGTAGTAATATAGACGTATTATATACCGTTGAAAAGCAAAATATTTAAAAAAAATTATAATATTTAACAAATAAAGTCGAGATGCGCACATATCACCAATTTTTTAGTCTTATATTCGATGTTTATTATTTTTCATTGTGTTATATAATCCATTTTTATATAGATACATAAACAACTACTAAAGGAAACAACTAGTAATAAATGAATCATATTCAACGTATGGTTTTATATAAAAAGTAGACAATTGTAACTGGGTCCAACAGAATCACCTAAACTATAATTATTATCATCTTGCTGTGAAACGAGATTATCTTAGGCAGCATCTTGGGAATGATTTTTGGACTTCATCAATTATGAACTACCTCATTTTTTTAAGCAACTAAATATAATTTGAAAGGTGGTTCGTTTAGGAAAAGGTCTAGGTAAAGAACATTGGCTGGTCATGTCGATTAGTTACAATAGGCTAAGAGCCATTCTTACTGATATCTGTTAAATTGTAAACTAAAGCATTAACTGAGAGTTGACTGTTCTGTTAAGAATCGGAACTAAAATTTCTTTCAATAAAATTTATCAGAAATAATCTGGAATATCTTAATAAATTTAAGATGTTTTTACTATAGTGTATAAAAATAACGAAATGAAAGAAAGAATTTAAAAGTTAATAGAAGGAAACACTAATTACTTTTCTGTTATAAAATTATTCATTTAATTATTTGCGATTACTGTCCATAAACCTGGAAGTACTACATAAATATAACTCATTGATTTTGTTTTTCTATTACCACGATTGAAGGAGTGGCAAAAAGGGTGTAGGTAACTTCATTAGGGGTATTCATGATCTTTAGTTTAACATGTTAAATGGAGAAATATTTCCTTCTTTTACCATGCTAAAACATAGTAGATATAACATATTACATAGTTGAGAGTCTGTTACTAGGTCTGTTAAATGGAGATTGACGTCACGCAACAGACCAGCTGAGCTCATCACAATTTTGGTTTGTTGTGTTAGTGTTTTGCTCGTAGTTTGTGTTTTGATTGTGTATTAGTATTGTTTTGTATATTTTGAAATCTAATAAAGCAATGGATGACAATAATAATAATGTAATGACAGTTGTCAATTAGCTCATCTTGATTCTATTCCTCTCAAGTCAGAAGATCAACAAGACACTCAGATGCCAAACTTTCACACAACTTCCACTTTAGATATGTTGTAATGAATTCCTTCAATCAAAATTTAGAAGTAAAGAATAACTTGAAGTTTTGGAAGGAAGGGTTATAAAACAAGTTACTCAGAAAATCCACTGAGATCTCTTATGCATTTAACATTTAATATGACTTTTAATAGGGCTACTCACAATCTTATACTTTAAACATTTTACATTTAACACATCATGAATACCCCTATTCTGGAAGAGTTTGGATTTACAAGTATTATAGTGGGAAAAAAGATATGATTTTTTCATGTAATCCCTAAAAACAACTGCTTTACATTTTTGAACTTTTGAGTTTGAAATTTAAAAGATGGGATTAATACATTATTAATTAATTGTTAATTAATTTATTAATTAATACATATAATATAATAGTATTACATTATTAATTAATAAATGAATTAATACATTATTGAAATTTTGAAGATGGAATTAAGTTCAATCTTGCTTATTGGTTTCGATATAGTTCCGTGCAATAATAAAATAAATTGTCTACAATACAATAATTATAATTTTTAAAAATCCCATTAGTGCCATTATTTTGAAATACCCGTAAGTTTATCTTATGCCATATCATCAAATCAAAAACTGCAGTAAAATAATTGCTCCGGCAAAAATAAATAAATTGTTGATTTAAAGAATAACCAGTTTTTCTCTGAAGGTCGACTCACCTGTTAAAAGGCGTCATTTATTGAATGTTAAAAATAAACAAATATTTAAAGAGCTTATGCTATCTTGGAGCGGTAAACATGGGCCAATTGCTACCGCCTTAACTACGTGAAATAGTGCCGGCAATTATTTGCTTTAGCAAAATCTCACGGATTACTCATTCTTCGTTTTGTGAATGGGAGTTGCTAAAATTAAATTTAGTGCTTCATCAATTAGAAATCAACTTGTAGCAAATATATAAATTTTATTTTATTTATTACTAGTAATTTATAATTATAAATTTAGTTGTATATCCAAAATATATTTGAAAATTCTAATAACCTAACATTTTTCTACTTTTTTTTCCTCTTTGAATTTTAGTAGGAATAACCCCCTGTTTGATACTCATCATTACATTAGTAGAAAAAAAAAAGAGCTTAGAAAAAAAAATTATTAACATAATTCAATACCATCCGGAAATTTCATAAAATCCTCCAAAGTAACGCTTAGAAATTAACTTATATTTAAAAAAGATGTGTATTTCAATAAATAATCCATATTATATCTCAAAATAAATTGATTTTCTATGAAGCAGTTAGAAAATAATACATATCCCCTATTTGTACCACTCAATGATCTGCTAACGTAAAAAAATTTACTAGTTTTACACCACAAATGCCTAAGAATTTCAAAATATTATCCGGATTGCTCCAAAGTAATTAGAATACATACAGATATGAACATCTTACTAAAAAAATTAGGATCAATACAAATAAACATGTGCATTCTCATAACCATGTCCTCTAATAGCTAAAATAGGTAATTCATCAAACAAGAAACGCAGATACTATCACATGAGAACGAAAAATATTATTGTTTAAACATTGACATATAAGTTACATAGGTGAGAACAAAACAGATTCTAGTTCAAATATTGACGTATAAGTTACGTAGTTCATCCTGTATACTATTTTCAAAATATATAAAATTTTCTTTTTACCAATACGTAAATTATTTTTCTTATATGAGAAAAGTTAGTTACAAAGTTACATTGTATAAGAGTAAATCCTAAATAATTTTGAAATGTTTCATAATATGAAATAAAAATACTTAAAAGTGATATTTAAAAAGCTGAAATTAGCTAAACGAAGAAAGTCAAAATACTTTTAAATTTATATTTTACATTCATCAATGAAAATTTAATTTTCTTTTCATGTTGACAGTTCAATTTAAATATAGAATAAAGGACAAGATAATTTATTGCTTGTCTCGCAACTGAGACCGGCGAGAAATGGACGATTATATCTTGTTAAATTTCTTAGGTCGTTATGAAAATGTTATAGCTCCGCCGAAATTGTTTATTTCACTGAATGTTTAAGCACATATGTGATCTTAATTTCCATTTAAATTGCATGTTTTTAAAGTTTTTATTTTATTTTTATCAGATCCACAGCAATTTTTACATATGTATGTGCATACAGAAGTTCAATATCCGATACATTTCTAATAAAATTATTTTTTGTACTAGATGATAACAGCTGATATAACTAATAATCAAAATATATTAAAAAAATGGTAATAGAATGTGATATCAATTATAATAATAAAAATAGTAAATAAATCAATAAATATATGTTAAATATATATTCGTATATTTTTGTCTTCTTTAAGTAATAAAATATTTCAGTAATGTACAAGCTATCGTGGTTTAGTAAAGTTTGCAAATGACATAGGAGTCTGTTGTCACATAACACTTAAAGGCGTGACAAAGTATTTTATTGATATTAATTGAATATGCTCTTAAATTCACAGAAAATTTTTTTTGAAATTTTATAAAATAAATGTAGTATAAGGGAGGAATTAAAGCATAAAAAAATCACTTCAATTCCTGTTCAACAGTGTAACATCTAAAAAAAAAATTATTATTTTGAGATATGCATATAATCTTAGCAATAAGGGCAAGATAGATACAATTAAAAACTGTAATATCTCGAAATGTATTTTTTAGTTAGATTTTATGACATATATTTTACTGTATTATCATTATGTATAAACATAATATATAAGAAAGGCTTATCTGATTTTTTAAACAGACAATTATAGCGAGTAGGTTGGTCGATGTACGATAAGTCACATCTCACAAGAGATCATAACACAAAAAAAGGCATACCTTCGCCGCCGGACCCGCCCCGCTAAGACCCCCGGGAAGCAACGGTTCTATATCACTATTGAAATATTAGCTTAAAACGGGAAGAGGAGGCTTTAAGATAGTTAAATCGACCAATAGCGCTCATTTCTAAGATTATAAAATATAAAAATAACCATTTTTTGAGATGTTACACTGTTGAACTGACATTTATATGTTCGTTTTCAACTTAGAGGAAAATAAAAAGTATATAACGTTTGCCTCTTTTGACACTGAGTTGTTTTTACATATCTCTAAATATCATGTTGCAGGTTGCAATTTTTCTTTCATCTACATTATGTACGGTATTCATCAAATCAAGTTGATAAATTTGAAGGCAATTTTTCATCACCGTGAAAAATATGTTTTATGTAAACCCCTTCTTTAGTATATAATTTTTAATATTTTATTTCTGTATATCAATCCATTCCATCTCTATATTTCATTCGCTTTTCGCAATACTAATTAGCAGAAAGTAGGTTTTGGCCCTCATAGTCACCCCGCATGCTTGAAATAATTTTAAAAGAATGCTACACTCGCCAGATTTATGAGGCTCATGTTTATTTCACTACTACGATTTTTTCTTCATAAGCCTGCTTTCGGTAACGGTTCGCCGATTAGGTAAGTCGTTGAAGGATCATTTATTCCTCCAAAAATGTTTCTGCACACTGCGGCTTAATATAAAATATTTTTAAAAAGTGGGTCAACCTGAAGGTTCAAGATCCAAGGAGAAAAAAATCAGTTATTTCAGCCCAAGTTTTTATTACTTTAATGAAAACTATGTATAATTACTAGTCCAAACTGATGAGTCTGCCAAGTATAGGTAAGAGGAATAAAAAATGGCGGCTGTTTAAAAACCTTAAAAAAACATTAATTTTTCATTCGGAGCTCTATATCTTTAAAACTACCAACAACACTAGAAAACCTAAGAGAACTCCATTTAAAGTAGAGTAAATTTGCTAAAATATGAGCCCTATTAGAGCTATTTACGTTTAATCGTTCTTGAGATATAGCTTTTTAAAAAGCAACTTTTCTTAAAAATCTACTAAAAGTTAAGTTAGTGGCCTTATTTTGGGAAATCTATATTTCAAAAACCATGAGACGTACAGATGTCTACTAGCAATTAAATTAAAGCTAGTTTATTGGACTATAAAGCAGTTTATAAAGTTTATCTTCGAGGGAGTAGTATATTTCATGATATTTGACAAAATAAATTAACAAAATGTCAATTTATAGTTGTTCGGATAGAAGTTACGAATTTGAATGGATGGACTACTACTCCTTCCTAAGATAAACGTCATAAACTACATTATAGTACATTAAACTAGCTTTAATTTGAGTGCTAATACCTGTAAGTCGAATGGTTTTCAAAGTATAGATTTCTCAAAATAAACTTCTGATTTATCATTTTTTTTATGAAATGTTGCTATTTAAAAAGCTATACCTCGGAAACTATTGATCATAAATATCTCTATTAAGGTTAATATTTTAGCCAATTTGCTCTACTTTAAATATTGTTCTCTTAGATTTTCTAGTGTTGTTGGTAGTTTTAAAGATTTAGCGCTCCGAATGAAAAATTAATTTATTTTTAACGTTTTTAAACAGCCGCCATTTTTTATTCCCCCTTGAGCTTGGGAAACTCGTCGATTTTGACTAATAATTATACATATTTGTCATTAAAGTAATCAGAAATGAGGGTGAAATAAATGCATTTTACCGAATCGAATTTTAGTTATTTTTATAATTTGCCTTATATATATATATTATTCATTTATTTATTGCTATTTACAACTGTACATTATAATACATTTAGTAAATTTGATCTCAGTTAATATAGAGTGTTACAGGCGTGTAGAGAAACTACCCAGTGGTTGCACTCTAATGACGTTTTACATTAGCAGGTCTCTTGACCATCTTCTTTTCAGGCGTCTCGGAGGATTGTCCGGAATGGAAGAGGAAGCAAGGTTAGAAACTAGTGGGTTGTGGTGGTTAGGGAGTTTGTAACGGAAAGAATACCTGGCTCGTGCTAGATCAGTTACATATGGAACATTAAGGTCTTTATGTATGATTTTGTTTGTGACAAAGTAAGAAGCATTGAGGATTTTACGAAGGATTTTGGATTGTAAGGATTCCGAAGGTTTAGTGGAGCCCCAAAGCTCAACTCCGTATGTCCAGAATGGCCTTATTTCAGTCATGTAGATCAGTCTTTTGTAAAGAATTGGAAGTTTAGACCCTTTGTATAGTAAGTGCAGTAATAGTCGAAATCGAAGTGCAGTTTCCTGTCTTTTGAGTCTTGTGTTAGAATTCCTGGTTAATTGTTTATCCAGATGTAGTCCAAGGTAGCGGATCTGTTCGACATGGGTGGACTTTAAATTTAAATTTTACTACATTATTAACACAAACTTCAATAATCCACTTTTTATCCTAACTTTTTATTTAAAAAAACCTCCAACGTTTCGGACCTTAGATCATTTTCAAGGAGACAACCTTAATCATTGATGTCATAATTCATTAAATTATATTTTTTGCAGGCTAATTGCCCATATCATATAAACTATATAATTTCAATACAAAAACTATTCCATAAAAATTGATTTTCCTTAACCTCATTAACAATGTTAACAATTTTACTGATATATTTTAATAATTTTATTGTTAATAAGGTTAAGGAAAAACAATTTTCGTGGAATAGTTTTTGTATTGAAATTATATAGTTTAGATGACATGGGCAATTAGCCTGCAAAAAAAACAATTTAATGAATTTTGACATCAATGGTTAAGGTTGTCTCTTTGAGAAGGGCCGAAACGTTGGGGGTTTTTTAAAATAAAAAGTTGTGAGAAAAAGTGGATCATTTAAGTTTGTGTTAAAAATGAAATAAACCACTCTCAAACAATCAATATATTTAATCAGTAATAAAATTTTACTGTTTATCTCCCATAAGTCACGTCATGCCTTATTCCCTCTCTCAGATAATAAAATGAATTATGTCCATATTAACATGAAAACTATTTTTCTAACATTTATCGATTATTTTATACTATTTTGTTTTCTCTCCTAAAATATACCTATTATGGGGAAACATGTGTTTAATAAACCTTACAAACTCAATTAAGACTGGTATTAAGCATTACTTGAGAAAGAATCTTTTAAAATGTTTATATATTAATTGCAATTAATACTTCAATATTCGAAAAAAAAAAGAGAGAATTTAATAAGAATAAAGAAAGACAAGGAGCAAAATAAATCCGAAAAATGATTACATAAGCAAATAAAATTTAAAAATATATAATTTTTGCTAACAAGTTAAAAGTACTTAAAAATATAAAATTGTAAAAAAAATATTAAATCATAGTTCAATTGCTTAAAGTCGTATGATAAATTATTTTTCGTGAATTCGAAATTAAAATGAAAACTGGTCTTAACTTTTACCAGAAATTACACTCTACAAATTTTTGTTTGTTTTTGTATTATCATTAGTACATAAATATTACCTGATCAATTATTCATTCTGAATGATATTATAATTATTCATAAAATGTTCATTATTACTATTATATAAAAATGTAATACTGAAATATTGTTATGGTTAAAATCATTTTTTTTTTCAATAGAAGTATAAGGTTTTAATTTGAAGAGGAATCAATAGATGAAATTGATTGATCCGCAGTGATAATTCACTAATAAATTTCCAATCGCTAAAAATATATTTAAATTAAACTCAAAACATAAATTGAAGAAAAATGTTTCCTTATTTCTATAAACAAATTTAATCCTGCAAAAATTAAACAATTTTATTTACATATATGTCAAAGACCATTCCATAAAGAAAACAATAGATTATTTAAGCAGTAAATGCTGCATGTGTTTTTAATTCAGTAGAACCGAATTTCTTACCTATATAAATATAAATATA